>NW_007063297.1:0-1297 GCF_000164805.1 Carlito syrichta | reverse complement strand
AGGCGCGGGATTACAGGCTGAGCTACCGAGCCCAGATATGTGTGTTTTCTAAACTAAAATGAATTCATTAGTATTTGGGGTCCCCTTAGCCACCTTCTCTAAGAGGAGACTTTGGCTTAGTGACTTGTGGTTATGTGTAAATGAGAAGCAGAATTATTGGGAAATAGATTCACAAAAGGAAAACCTTACAGTTGCAAAAATAGCATGCATCAATAACAGTCCACAGTTTTAATTTCTCCATTGTCACCAATAAACATTCACGGAGACTCCTAAGAGTGACTGGCCTGGATTTAACATCTTTGGTTAAATTTGCCTTTGACTTCCGTACCTGGATCCTCTAATTACCCAAAATGTTATCTGTTGATTTCCTGTTTTATTTTTTTTCTTAAATGCAGCAAAGCGTGTGGAATTTTTTTAAAATCTAATGAATTTTGACGAATCAATTACAGTTTATAAAAGTGGAACTTAGTAAATGATTCAGGCTCTGGAATTCATATAGGCGTGCTGACTTACGGCTGTTATCCCAGCAATTTGGCAGGCTAAGGAAGAGGATTACTTGAGCCCAGGAGTTCGAGACTAGCCTAGGCAACATAGTGAGCCCTCATCTGTACAAAAAAAGTGCAAAAAATAGCCAGGCATGGTGGCACACACCGGTAGTCTTGGTTGTTCAGGAAGCTGAGGTGGGAGGACCACCTGAGTCCAGGAAGTTGAGGCTGTGGTGAGCCATGGTTGTGCTACTGAGCTCCAGCCTGGATGACAGAGTGAGATCCTGACTCCAAAAACAAGCAAGCAAATAAAAAACACCTCAGGCCTTAGAATTGGACATAGCTGATTTCAAATACTGCTCTGCCACATAAAAACCAGAAATAGTTGCTTCTCTGAACCTCAGTTACTTTATCTCTAAAAGGTAGATAATGAAGGTTTTCTCCATCATAGGTTCATGACAACTAATGAGATAATAAACACCATTAACACTGGCGTTTGGGTGTGTTCAGTCAGTGTTAGTTGTCTGTAACAACATTCTTCGTGTTGCTTTGTTTACAGAAACCACTTTCTTAATCTGTTTTCTGTTAGTAATGCTTGTTGACATTTTGTGTTGCTTATGAATGTATAATGCAAATTGACCTTTATTTACTTTTAACAATGATCATTTTTGTTTCTGCAACTGCACAGTAAGTGACACATTCTTTTAGCTCCGATTTTCTTTTTCTTTCTTCCTGCCTTCCTTTCCTCCCTCACCTCCCCTTCCCTCCTTTCTTGTAAAGGTCTCACTCTGTCACCCAGGTTGGAGTGGAAT
>NW_007063296.1:0-1062 GCF_000164805.1 Carlito syrichta | reverse complement strand
GTTCTTCAGTGTTTTCTTCTTTTCTCTCTCCTCTCTGGCTCTCCTTCTGGGTGATGGGTGCTTTAACAATCACCTCAAGGGAGGAACCTACTGCCTCCAGGATGAACATTGTTAAAAGCTGAATATTGGTTTTCAGGCTTCAGCTTCCCAAATTCTAAACTACTCAAGAACTTTACTGGTCAAATACCAAGAGAAAGAACCTGAAGAAAAATAGAGAAGCCGAGCTCAGTGGCTCAGCCTGTAATTCCAGCACTTTGGGAGGCTGAGGTGAGTGGATTGCATGAGTCTGCGGGTTCGAGACCCACCTGGGAAACTTGGCGGGCCCTCATCTCTACAATGAATCAAAAAATCAGCGGGGCACGGTAGCACATGCCTGTAATTCTGGCTACTAGGAAGGGCTGAGGCGGAAGGATCGCCGGAGCCCAGCAGGTCGAGGCTGCGGTGGCCGGGAGCGGCCACTGCACTCTGGTCTGGGCGACAGAGTGAGACTCCAACTCAAAAAAAAAAAAAGAAAAAGCCGGGCTCGGTGGCTCAGCCTGTAATCCCACGCCTTTGGGAGGCTGAGGTGAGTGGATTGCCTGAGCCCACGGGTTCAAGACCCGCCTGGGCAAATTGGCAAGACCTCATCTCTACAATAAATCAAAAAATAAGCCGGGCATGGTAGCACACGCCTATAGTTCCAGCTACTTGGAAGGCTGAGGTGGAAGGATTGCCGGAGCCCAGCAGGTCGAGGCTGCAGTGGCCAGGAGTGGCCACTGCACTCCAGTCTGGGCGACAGAGTGAACTCCAACTCAAAAAAAAAAAGAAAAGAAAGAAAACATCCAGACATTCTACTGCAGGACAAACAGCAGCCTATCTCATCCCCCTTGGCAAATCTCCTTCAGATGTAAGACCAGGACAACCCAACTATTCATGGTTTAGCATAATAATCTCTAGTAAACTTTTGATTCCTTGTCAAGTTCAAAGTCATGAGTTTGTGAATTGCAAATGTCTAACAAGTCTCTTGCAGAAACCCCCCCCCACCCCAGAGAGTTCACCTAATCAGCTCTTTGTGACCCACCT
>NW_007063295.1:0-2623 GCF_000164805.1 Carlito syrichta | reverse complement strand
CATGTGTTGCTTAGAAATGTGGTGTTTAACCTCCAAATATTTAAGAATTTTTCCAGTTTCTTTCGAATTTTGATCTGGAATAATTCCATTATGGTCTGAACGCAGACATTGTATGATCTTATTTTTTAGATGTGTTAAGGTGTGTTTTATTTTCCATAAACAGTCTTTGCTGAATACTTTATGTGAGGTTGAGTGTGTGATCTGCTGTTGTCAGGTGGAGAACTATAGTTATCACTTCCATTTTTAAACAAATTTTTTAAATTGGAGGCTGGAGTGCAGTGGCATGCTCATGGCCACCCCAGTGTTGACATACTGGGCTCAGGTGATTCTTCCACCTCAGCCTTCCAAGTAGCCGGAACTACAGGTGCATGCTGCCACGCTCAGCTAAGTTTTTGATTTATTGTATAGATGAGGTCTTGCCAAGTTGCCCAGGCTGTTCTCGAACCCGTGGGCTCAGGCAATCCCTCACCTCGGCCTCCCAAATTGCTGTGATGACAGGTTTGAGCCACCGTGCCCGGCTGGATATCACTTCTATCCAGTGATATGGTGCTACTCATCTATGTCTTATTGATTTTCCACCTGCTGGATTTGTCCACTTATGATAGAAAGATGTTAAGTTCTCTGGCTAAAATAGTGGTTCATCTGTTTCTCCCTGAAGTTCTTCTTGCAGTTTCTCCTTGCAGCATATGTTTGACACTTGTTAGGTGCATATCCATTAAGAATTTTTATGTCTTGTGGGAGCACTGATCCCTTTATCATTGTGAAATATTCCTCTTTGTCCCTGATAACTTCGCTTGCTCTGAAGTCTACTCTGTCTGCAATTAATATAGCTACTCACTCTTTCTTTCTTTTGATTAGTGTTAGTATGGTATATTGTCCTTCATCCCTTTCTTTTAATCTATGTGTATCTTAATACTTAATAAAATTTATTGAACTCATAGTAGGTAACATTGTTTTTTTATCTTCACTTAGACAATGTTTGTCTTTGTTATACTTAGATCATCAATATTTAAAATGATTGTTAATATAGTTGGATCAACATTTACAATATTTTTAGTGTTTCCTATTTTCTACCCTTGTTCTTGGTCTGTCTTCTAATGTTCCATTATTCTTCTGCCTTCTGTGGTTTTAACTGGGCATTTTGTATGACTCTATTTTCTCTACTTTCTTTTAACTTTGAAAAAATTATTTCCCCTAGAGGTTGCAGTACACCTTTACAAGTCCACATTAAGACAACACTTTACTATTTTGTGCATAGTCAACAAACTTTATGATATCAAAATAATTCCAATTCCTCCTTCCTGTCCCTTGTATCCTTACTATCACTCATGTTATTTCCACATAAGCACATGTACATAAGTATGCACAATCTAATTCATTATTACTATTATTACTTTGAGTAAATTATCTGTCAGATCAATTAAGAACAAAAATAAAAGTTTTTATTTTACCTTCATTTATTCCTTTTCTAATACTGTTCCCTCATTCTGATTTCTGTAGTTCTTTTTCTCTTCCCTTTACTATTTTGGAAGTTTCTATTGTCATATTCTCAAGCTCAGATATTCTTTCTTCAGACATGTTCAGTTTACTAATGAGTCCATCAAATATATTCATCATTTCTGTTAGTTGTTTTTATCTGCAACAACTCTGTGATTCTTTCTTAGAATTTTCATCTCTGTTTACATTATTGACCTATACTTGCAAGTTATCTGTTATTCCCATTAATGCCCTTAGCATATTGATCATAGATTTTTTTAAATCAGGTATAATTCCAACATTCTTGTATAGCTAATTCTGGTTTTATATTGTTCTGTCTCTCCAAATTATGCTTAATGTCTTTTAGTATGCCTTGCCACATTCTGGTGAAAATATGACCTGATGTACTAGGTAAAAGAACCTGTAGTAAATAGCCTTTTAACACAGTGGGACGGTTTGGAGAGAGAAAGAGTTCTACAGTCCTGTGATTAGTCTTTGTCTTTCAGGGATCCCAGGCCCCTGGGCTTCACCTGCTTCTCAGGTCTACCCCCAACCTCTGCCCCTTAGGAGAAACAGGACAACAAGAGGTGGCTGGATTGCCTGAGCCTGCGGGTTCGAGACCACCTGGGCAACTTGGCGAGACCTCATCTCTACAATAAAAAAAAAAGCCAGGAGTGGTAGCGTGCACCTGTAGTTCCAGCTACTTGGAAGGGGGAGGCGGTCTGGGCAACAGAGTGAGACTCAAACTCAAAAAAAAAAGAGATGGCTAGATCAGGCACTTCCCTGCCTTCAGGCCAGTTAGGCTTTGATAAAATTCCAGAAGTTCAATCCCTGGTAAAAAAAAAAAAAATTGTTTCTTGTCAGTACAGGTCTTGTTAAGAACAAGATCCCCGATGAATTTTAAAATTTCTTTTTCCCCCCTCTGCCTGCCAGAGGCTAGAGGGGTTTTCTTCAATATTCACTGTGAAGACCTGGAAGAGTTCCCAGAGCTCAAAAGTGCAAAAGTGTGAGGGGTCCCCTCTGGCTGGTTCCCTTGGAGTGTTTAAAGTCTCAGAGTTGCCCACAGGGAGCCTCCAGCAATAAATTCAGATTTTCCCATCCTGGCCACCCAGGCACGGGCTCCTGAAGAGGTCTCTGATAGTGGGTT
>NW_007063294.1:0-737 GCF_000164805.1 Carlito syrichta | reverse complement strand
TGGTCCAGATGGCTTTCCAGCACAATTCTACAAGACATTCATGGAGGAGCTGATAACAATTCTACTGAAGATATTTCAGGCGATTGAAAAAGATGGAACTCTCCCCAATTCATTTACGAAGCCAACATCACATTGATACCCAATCCAGGTAAAGATCCAACAAAGAAAGAGAACTACAGGCCAATATCTTTGATGAACATAGATGCTAAAATTCTCAACAAGATCCTAGCAAACCGGATTCAGCAATACATGTCAAAAATCATCCATCATGACCAAGTAGGCTTCATTCCTGGCATGCAAGGCTGGTTCAACATTCGTGAAACCATAAATGTAATTAAATGCATCAACAGATGTCAAAACAAAAACCACATGATCATATCACTAGATGCAGAAAAAGCTTTTGATAAAATTCAGCACCCCTTCTTGATAAAAACCCCTGAACATCTAGGCATACGGGGAACATACCTCAAAATAGTAAAAGCCATCTACGAGAAACCCACAGCCAGCATACTCCTAAATGGACAAAAATTGGAACCAATTCCCCTCAAAACAGGAACTAGACAAGGATTCCCACTCTCTCCCCTCCTGTTCAACATAATATTGGAAGTCCTGGCTAAAGCAATCAGAGAAGAGGAGGCAATCAGAGGTATTCAAATAGGAAAAGAGGAAGTCAAGTTATCTCTCTATGCATATGATATGATGGTATACCTCGAAAACCCAAGAGAATCTGTCAAAGG
>NW_007063293.1:0-749 GCF_000164805.1 Carlito syrichta | reverse complement strand
GCTATGTGAAGGCTGAGGCGGAAGGATCACCAGAGCCCAGTGGGTCAAGGCTGCAGTGGCCAGGAGCGTGCCACTGCACTCCAGTCTGGGCGACAGAGTGAGACTCCAGCTCAAAAAAAAAAGAAATGACACGCCAGTCAGGTGCAGTGGTTCAGCCTTTAATCCCAGCACTTTGGGAGGCCAAGGTGAGAGGACTGCCTGAGCCCAGGGGTTCGAGACCAGCCTAAAAAACTTGGTGAGACCTCGTCTCTACAATAAATCGCAAAAATTAGCCAGGTGTGGTGGTGTGCACCTGTTGTTCCAGCTTCTTGGAAGGCTGAGGTGGCAGGATAGTCTGAGTCCAGGAGGTCGAGGCTGCGGTGGCTATGCAGTATGCCACTGCACTGCAGGTAGGGCAACAGAGTGAGACTCCAACTCAAAAAAAAAAAGCAATGACAGGCCTTTTCCCCCAAATAACTAAAAATCTAACTTTCACACTGACTTTCCAGTGGAAAATGTTTTAGAACCTCAGATGATGACACGTGAGTGGACGCATGGCAGTCCAGCAGTCCCCAGGCAGCGCGGCCCCTGCAGCTCACCATGTCCTGGATGCAGACCTCCAGCCGCCCGTCCTGCACCACGTAGATGCTGGTGTCCAGCTCCCCTGGCCGGAAGACGTGCTCCCCCTCCTGCAGCTGCACGAAGACCATGTGCTTGCAAAGCTCCAGGAACAGTGGCTTCTCGAAGTGGCCCAGGACCCTGCAAGAGCC
>NW_007063292.1:0-806 GCF_000164805.1 Carlito syrichta | reverse complement strand
TTCACCAAAGTCCAGTAAACCCAAACACAGAGGCAATGGTATAAAACCCTAACGATTGATCCATGGAACAGAACGAACACTGAGGAATCAGTGGACACATTTATGGCCACATACATTCCGTGGGAATAGGGCAGTCCTTCCACACACACTTCTCAGAAAACGGGATACTCTCATGCATAATCCAGCAGTTGCACTTCCAGCAAAAGCCACAACACAGGTTAGAAAATACAAGAAAAGAAGAGTCTGTGAACTCACGGTTAAGGGTCCATGTACAAGAGCGGCCTGACTCACGTTCCCTCGACGTGGTAGGGGGGCCCCAGCTCCGCCGCCGGCGGGGGGCCCGGCTCCGCCGCCAGCGGGGGGCCCAGCTCCGCGGTCGTCCCAGTCGCCGCGAGCCACACTCTGGGCTCCCGCAGCGCGGGAGTCCGAAGCACTCCGTGGGAGGCCGCGGCCCGGGAGGCGGAACCGCGTTGCGCCTGGGTGCTCGCAGGCAGGATTCTGAGGAAGGATCGCGTCAACCCAGCAGGTCACGCGGCCGGGACGCGACGCGCCGTCCTCACGCCAGGGCGCTGCAGCCCCGCAATGGCGAGGGACCCGGAGCCCCGCCCCCA
The DNA here is from genome assembly GCF_000164805.1 of Carlito syrichta. Classification (NCBI taxonomy): domain Eukaryota; kingdom Metazoa; phylum Chordata; class Mammalia; order Primates; family Tarsiidae; genus Carlito; species Carlito syrichta. Next base: position 195 of record NW_007063292.1, on the reverse strand, counting down.
CAAGAGAGAGATTGACAGCAGGTACCATTCATTGTGCAGAGTAGGTGTCTGATACATTTCAACAACTCCAACGTAACACTAACACATGAGAAAACGCAAACATGGTCAGAAAGGAAACATGCCAGAGATCTACACATACCGCTGCAGGGAAAAAGACACAAATCGGGACAATTCATTTAAGCAGTAGTATACAGT
>NW_007063291.1:0-862 GCF_000164805.1 Carlito syrichta | reverse complement strand
TAGGAAGTGATGCTGGATTGTGACCAGTGTGGGTCTCTGCTGCTGGAAGCCTGGATGTTCAGTGGTGACCATACCAGGCTAGTCTTGGTGAAGGGAAATCCATATTGCTAAGTCCATGTGTGACCTCCATCAACTTTGTCCATGAGCCCATCAGGCAATGACAGGGGTGGTTGGAGAAAGAGGCTAACAGGTTTCCACAGAATAGGTTATCCTATCCACTTAATTATTAAAACCCTCTTTGGCATGGGGCACAAATATCTTCACAATTTTTTTTTCCCATTCACGGAGGTCTATCCACATACCTCTTCCTCCAATTTTTTAATCATCAATTTTCAATCATGCTTCTTCCAAGTCAACCATCCAGTCAAACTATTTGGCAATAGCCCATGAATTTCATGCCTGTCTGTTTTCCCTTCCAAGCAAAGTGCACAGTCAGCAGCACTTCCCTAAGTTCTGTCCACTGAAAAGATTTCCTTTCACTGCTGCTCTTCAGGAATATACCAGGGAGGGGTTGTAGTGCTGCAACCATCTACTTTCAGATGGTGACTGCATATCATGCAGAACCTGGCATATCTGTGAACTAGGCTTAAGTCTCCTCTTGCATTGCCAACAGATCAGAGGGAGATTCCGATAAGGTCACAAGTGGAGACTGAGAAAGAAGGCAGTAAAACAGAAATGGGATTTGTGACATTTGAACCACACTGTGGAATGGAAAGGCTGCCAAGATTTTTTTCTTTTTTTGAGTTGGAGTCTCACTCTGTCACCCAGACTGGAGTGCAGTGGCCGGGAGCGGCTCGGCCTGCTGGGCTCTGGCGTTCCTTCCGTCTCAGCCTTCCAAGTAACTGGAACTACAGGTGTGCAT
>NW_007063290.1:0-800 GCF_000164805.1 Carlito syrichta | reverse complement strand
TCCATCTATTAGCATTGCTGCAGACAAGTACCATGGGCAGAAAGGAGGGGCTTCAACAACAGAAATTCATTGTCTAACAGTTCTGGAGGCTCAAAGCCCAAGACCAAGGTGTTGGCATTGTTGATTCCTTCTGTGGTCTCTCTCCTTGACTTACAGACCAACCAGCTGCCTTCTTGTTATGTCCTTACATGACGTGTCCTCTGCACATGGATGTCCCTGGTATCTTTCTGTGAGTCCAGATGTCCTCTTTTTATTAGGACACCAGTCAGATTAAAGTCCATTCTAAAGGCCTCATTTTAACCTAATATCTTCTGCAAAGCCTTATATCCAAATATGGAGACATGATGGTATACTAGAGGTGGAAACTTCAACACATGAGCTTGGAGGGGTGCAAATCAAACCATGGCACCATCCATGACCATCCATGGCCACCCATGACCACCTGTATTCTGTCCACCCAGGCAACACCAGAGCTCACTCACTGGACCTACATTCATTGCTAACACTGCAATGTGTCCTTTATTTTGGGCCAAAAGTTCATAAAAGCTCTAGAGTTTCTCCTCTTCACTGTTAAACAAAAATGAAAATATGTCACATGTAGAATGATCTGTATCTATATATGATACAGATATACTGTATGCTAAAGCTTTTCAATTTTGCTTATTATAAAGTTAAATTTGCCACCTTGATACAGTTTATTCATCTATAAAATTAAAACTTGAGTTTGTCTGACTTTATATACACACTAGATAAGAAGAGTCTCACATTGAAGAAAGTACATTTGAGACAACCAGTACATT
>NW_007063289.1:0-812 GCF_000164805.1 Carlito syrichta | reverse complement strand
GGGCAAGTTGAGATCGGGTGTCGGAACGCTACCGCCCGCGGGACCCGTCCGGCTCCCGTCCTGTTTCTGCAAATAAGAGTTTAATAGGCACGGGTACTCTCATCCACGCGTGCGTTACCCGTGGCTGCTCTCGCACCACGAGGACAGAGCTGTACATTTCCGACAGCGACTCTGTGGCTTCGGCGGTCTACGCTATGTACCGTTTGTCCCCGAGCGGAAAAATTTTGCTGACCGCCGACGTACAGGTAGGGTTGGCAAAACGTGAGGGACATTACGTAGTGTTTTAAGTGACTCGTTCTAAGACGGTGTTTTCTCCAAATGGCCGCTGGCTCCCGTTTCGTCTTTCTTTCCATTAAGAGATGAACTGCGTCTGTATCCACCCGTTGACTTCATGCGATTTGAAATGATTGTTTCCCTCCATCTCGAAGACAGTTGCGGGCGGGGGCGGTTGTAGAATGACAAAAGCTCTAGAGGTTTTTGACGGAACACGTTTTTTTCCAGGCGGCTGATACGTTTGAACAGATTTTGCGCTCACTGCCGCCAGATCTCAAGACGGTGTGCCGGTCATCCGTTTCTCTTCTTTTCCCCATCGGGTTCTTCCTTCTAGAATTACTTTGTTGGATGCCCTTTATGTCTGGAGACCCTTTCTGATGAGCGGGAGAGATCTTCTTTCATATTTAACTTGACACGAGAGGGCCTTGTCTGTTCAAAGGTCAAAGGCCCATTCTTCTGCCTGCAGATGTGTCTTCTTGCCAAGCGTGTCTGCCGAGTGGGCTTCTGAAAACCGAAGCGAATGACTGTATGGGACTTCG
>NW_007063288.1:0-928 GCF_000164805.1 Carlito syrichta | reverse complement strand
CATAGCGAGACCCCATCTCTACAAAAAATAAAATAAAATAGCCGAACATGGTTAGACTGAGGCAGAAGGGTCACTTGAGCCTGGGAGTTTGAGACTGCAGTGAGCTACCATTGTGTCATCGTATTCCAGCCTGGGTGACAGAGTGATCCCCGTCTCTTTCAGTTATTTTTATTTTATTTTTGACACAGACAGCCTTTTTTATTCCAAGGACTGGATCTTGCAAGATCTAACATTTCCACCTCCAAGCATTCTCCACTTGCCTATCCAGTCTGCTTGATAGAAGTTGTGGTTCCTCCTCCCATCCCTCTTCTGACTTCCCCCCATCCTTCTTCATGACTGAAACTACGGGAAGGAGAGCAAATTAGCTTTCTCACTAGTGGCAGCTGCTAGTACTGACTTATCTCTGAAGTTTTATCCCCCAAATTCAAAACTCCTTCTTATTCTTCTCCCCTATCCCATAATCAAATGGTCCAGGGCAGCAAGAGACATTACTGAAAATCAAGACTTCAGAGTATCATCTAACATCCCGGAGACTTTACCCAGCCAAGAGGCAACTCTGTTGGGAGCCAACATCTGTAACCACACAGCTGAGGCCTATGAAGGCCTATTCAGAAGGTCGCCTCTGAGACAAGGATATAACATCAAGTGTGTGCATATGAATAGTAACCAGTGTATTATAAGACAACAGAATTTTCAATATTAGGAAGTGACAGTCTAAAATAAAATCTTATTATATCCTATGAAAAATGCACAGCAGAATTATTTTATATCTCTTTTTCTTTCTAAACTGTTTTCTTCTTAAGATTTTTAGCTGTTATTTCCTGGTAAACTGATTGATTAGCTTTTGTTCCAGTATGTAGTTTCACTTGGGGTTAAGATTAGACGTTATAACTGTGATAATAGTTTTATTATGTTGCCTTTGGTCAAG
>NW_007063287.1:0-1103 GCF_000164805.1 Carlito syrichta | reverse complement strand
TTCAGTTTCACCAATACATCATCCTCACTTATTAGTTAATGCTTCATCAGAAAGGGGTACTTTTTATCTTATGCACACATTCCTAAAGATCAAAGAGGCCCATCAATGGGATCCATGGGGCTTTGCCTCCAACACGGCCGCTTTAGCTGGGGCCTTGCTCCCAGCCAGCATTTTTCCCATTTTCAGGTATCCCTTACTTTGCCTTCTGATAGGAGTTGCGGCTCCCGACAGTCAAGTATATTTCCTTTTGCTACAACTTTTTTAAAGGTACCAGTGTTGCTCTGCTTCTTGGAAATTTGTCCTACTCTGGCTATAATGATGAGATATAAAGATATATCTTTTGTGTGGCAGAGATGGGATAAACACAGTTACAATTATTCCTTTCAAAGATCAACCTGAGAAAGCTTTCGATAAAATACAGCATCCCTTCTTGATAAAAACCCTCAAACATCTAGGTATAGAAGGAACATATCTCAAAACAGTAAGTGCCATTTACAACAGACCCACAGCTAGCATATTGCTAAATGGTCAGAAACGGGATTCATTTCCCCCTGAAAACTGGAACAAGACAAGGCTGCCCACTCTCACCCCTCTTGTTCAATATTATGTTGGAGGTCCCGACTCAGGCAATTAAACAAGAGAAGGAAATCGGGGGTATCCAAATAGGAAAAGAGGAAGTCAAGTTATCCTTCTTTGAAAATCCTAGGGAATCTGTCAAAAACCTGCTTGCACTGATAACGGAAGGTCTCAGGGTACAAAATAAATGTGCAAAAGAGAATTGTATTCCTCTACACCAACAACAAGCAGGCAGAGAACCAAATAAAAAGCACAATCCCATTCACAGTAGCCACCAAAAAAATGAAATATATCAGCATCTTCCTAACCAGAGAAGTGTAAGATCTTTACAACGAAAATTGCAAAACACTGCTTAAAGAAATCCAAGAAGACACAAACAAACGTAAAATTATTCCATGCTCATGGATAGGAAGAATCAACATTGTTAAGATGTCCACCCTACCAAAGGCAATCTACAGATTCAACACAATACCCATTAAGCTTCCCACACCATTCTTCTCAGACCTGGAAATGACAATACAGAAATG
>NW_007063286.1:0-802 GCF_000164805.1 Carlito syrichta | reverse complement strand
TTTGGTTATAAGGTGATAAGTACAATGAAAAAAAATTGAGTGGAGTCAGAAGCTTTGGAAATGCGCAATCTTAAACAGAATGGTTGCTGAGAAAGTGAAAGTGGGTCAGGGATCAAGGAAGTGAGAGTAGTTCTCCAGCTGGGGTCCAGGACCATCAGCACTACCTAGAAACTCATCGCCAGCTCAGATACACTGGGTGGCGCCCAGCAGTCTATGTTAACAAGTCCTCCAGGTGACTGGAGGTGTCGTAGAACTTGAGAATCCTGCCCTAGAGTAAAAGCCCTAAAATAGAAGCATGTCTAGAATGCTCTATAGAGACAGGGCTGAAACCAGGTGCCTGGAGGTGAGCGCCAGGCGGAGTGGTGAAGGTGAGAAAGATGACCAGAGCAGGATGTTTTAAGGTCACAGAGAAGCTTTGACTCCAAGAGATGTGGGGAGCTACTGAAGGATTACAGGCAGAGTAACCACATGGCCTGACTTATACATATTTCAAAACATTCATGCTGGTTGTTGAGGTGAGTGGAAGCAATATATGACTCATCTCAAGAGGAGACTCCTTAACTTCTAAATTCCACTTTGGACACTGGTCTATGTAAATGCAATGTTTTTCACTGGTCTATTACTGTTCATCAAATATAGAGGCCAATTCCTTAGAAGTTAATATAACGATAATATATTAACGTCATTTAAAGAAAACCCCATTAGCATTAAACCCTAATTTCCTTTACTCAAAAAATCTACTTAGCTTTAGCTTGGATTACTCCTGTTATTGCATTTTTTTCTCCTACTATAATTAATATTT
>NW_007063285.1:0-2774 GCF_000164805.1 Carlito syrichta | reverse complement strand
CTGCTTCAAGCCTCAGCAAAAGTAAAGAAAAAGATCAATAAACATTCATTTTTAATGTAAAGTATATTCAAATGTGTTTTCTACTACATGCATCAGGCAAAGTTAGTATCAGATCATACGTTTCACATTTTAATCTACATATAATTGTTACACAGTCCTATTCAGAGTAAATGGGTAACAAATTGCCACAGGTAGATTTTCTTATTTACTAACTTTGCTTTCCAGTTACTTACTTGCATGATTTTCATCATTTACCCAAAGGAAATAATTCTGTACCTGCTGTTATTTGCTTTGACCTATTTATTTATAATAAGCTTATTGGTAGTTCTTTTGGTCTACTGTAAAAAGTATAGATTAGCAACAGTATATTTGAATATTGGGGATTAATCAGAAGGTGTTTCACCTATTATTTCTGTCTCATACTTTCTACGGCCTCATCACTAATTCTGTTAAAATTTATCTCTCTTTGAAACATTTACTTGTATAATAGTGACTCAGTTATTTTAATTAGAGGGCAAGTAGCGATATCCTGTATTTTAGCCCATTTATTTTCATCCATAAAATTGTGCTCGTAGTTGTACACTGGGATGATGGAAAGAGTAAGTTCTTTAAAAAATATTTAAAGCATCTGCCACCATTTCTGGCCTATAGTAAGCACAAATCAATGACAACTTTCTTTTCTTTTCTTCCTGTTTGTACTGTAAGGTAGAGCATGAACTTATCTGTAGAAGAGTCTGTAAGGAAAAATGCCCTGTCAATTAGAGCCTTTTAAAAAGTGAAAATGTCAGCCGGGCTCGGTGGCTCAGCCTGTGATCCTGCGCCTTTGGGAGGCTGAGGTGAATGGATTGCCTGAGCCCGCGGGTTCAAGAGCCGCCTGGGCAACTTGGCAAGACCTCATCTCTACAATAAATAAAAAATGAGCCGAGTGTGGTAGCGCGCACCTGGAGTCCCAGCTACTCAGAAGGCTGAGGCAGAAGGATCACCAGGGTCCAGCAGGTAGAGGCTGTGGTGGCTGGGAGCGGCCACTGCACTCCAGTCTGGGTGACAGAGTGAGACTCCAACTCAAAGAAAAAAAGTGAAAATGTCTGTCAGGGATCTTTTCCCAGCAGGCAAGTTGTGGACTAGGATGACTTCTAAGGTTTCATTTGTATGCCGTGATTTTAAGATTCCAAAACAGCGCACAGAATGAGTAGGCTTCATTTGGTAGTACAGGCTCAAGTCTAGGATAATTTAGTTTGAGAGTTAAATTATGAAACAGACATTAAAACATTTACAAACCTCAGTGAGTTTTTTTTAAATTGACAGTCCAGTCATTTTGAGAATTTAAGTTGCACTTTATTGTCATAGATTTTCCTTGAGTCATAATAATTTAGTTTGTATATAGAAGGTAATTCCAGCTCTGCATCATTACAAAACAAAATATTAAATGAAACTCAAACTGCTTCTTTTCTTCATGTTGCATCAAAGTCTTTTTGTTCCTTTTGCATGGACTTTCAGTTCTTTACAAGAATAAAAAATACACTCCTTTTCCTCAGAACTTCCCTTCTCAGCAACCACTAAGTTTGCATTATATGACCGTAATTGATGGGTAACAATATAATCAAATGTGTTTATGATATCCATTCTTTATTTAACTTTACTCTTAATTCATAGAGGAAATTATGATATCAAGGTACTTCCCTTAAGAGTTCTTAAAGTGTTTCATTCCACTAACTATGTTTTGTGACTTCTGTTTTCATTGCCTAGAAGCACTGGGAGAAATGAGGAAACTGATCTCATTTGTTTTGATCTCTCAGTGACCAGCTATTATTTTCCTGAAGCCTGGGCACGGGTTTTGTTTCAGGGCTTTGTAGACTGCCTCCTTGTTTAAAGCACAGACCATGCTGACCTTGGACTGCAACAGAGGGCAGAAACCACGAGGAGTGCCCCACACTGTGACTTTTATTTCAATTGTTTTTAGATGTTCTCACTTGGCTCAAATCTGGCTTCCCAGAACACAATCTTAGGGTGGGGTTTAGAATGAGAGCAGGATTTCTCCAGAAAGATTTACCCTATCAACCTTTTGCATTAGATATTCTCACTGGGCTTGCTCTCATTCCTTAAAACGTTTTTATTCCTGTTCCTTACATCCTTCGTTCAGCTGTCTGGGTCCAATGTGGCCTTCCTCTCTGACTTGCTTCCCACACACATGTAGGGTTAAATTGCCACAAGCTCAGTGGCTTGAAACAACACAAATGTAATGTCTTACAATTACACAGGTCTGGAGTCCAATGAACATCTTCGTGGGCTCAAACCAAGGTTTGGCAGAGCTACAATGTTTCCTGAAAGATTCGCTGGAGGACCACTTGTTTTCTTACCTTTTCTAGCTTCCAAAAACTTCCTACGTTCCTTGGTTCATGGCTCTTCCCCGATCTCCAACGCCAGAGACATGGCACCTCTCTGCTGCCTTCTGTAGTCATAGCTGCTTGGTGACCACAGCTGGGGAAGGTTTTAATGACTTGTGATTGGGTTTGGCCGACTTGAGTAACAGACTACCATTCCCATCTCAGTGTCCTTCATCTTAATCTCATCGGCAAAGTCCCCCTTTCCATATAAGGTTACACAGTTCCAAGGATTAGGATGTGGACATTTTCAGGACAAATACTATACCTACCACAATCCCCTTCTTTTATTATTATTTTTTTTAGTGGGCCATGCTACTCTGGAGACTGAAGGAGCCCAACGATATCTCTTTTCCCTCATTTGAGTGAGCCCAGGGTGCAGTCATTTTGAAA
>NW_007063284.1:0-737 GCF_000164805.1 Carlito syrichta | reverse complement strand
CCAGTCTGGGCGACAGAGTGAGACTCCAACTCAAAAAAAATTTTAACAATAAAAAATAAAAAAATAAAAGCTCATACCTCAAATCTTCTTTTGAGGGGCTAGCAAATGAAGGTATGTGTATTTCTCTGAATATCACACTCCAAATATCGCTTATTATTGGGCAGATCTTTTACAACAGGAAATTTTCAGAACTCAAAGTCATACGTTTAGACATAGCACAACAAAGTAGAAATGTGCCAAATTACCCAGAAACTATTTGGATAGCTGGCAAACAAAGCTGCCTGCTGGTTTGTGGACAGTATAGGTAATTTGCCACCCAACTCTCCTCCATTTGCTTCAATAAGTTGTAGAGTACTTAGACCCCTCCTATCTGTTATCCATCTGTCTACATTTCTCTGCTCTGTCAGTGTCTGACAGTAGGAAGAGTCCATCTTGTCTGTCATCCTCTTGCAGCTGATGAGGAAGATATCAAAGAAATAGGCTGACTTGGGAGAGGGAGGGCTTTAAAATGAGTATGTAAAATAAGACATCTAGTCAGCTAGGAGAAAAAGGTAATTAAACCCAAAATAAAAACAGAAAGGCATATTAACAAGGAACACCAAATCAAGTACTCCATCCTCTCACCAGATGACCCAATAGGGTGATCAAGCCTTGGATTTTGTAAGCAGCATATTTATAGACAAAATATTTGCAAAATGTCATTGAGAGCTTTTAAGCCCAAAGGCAGTCACAGTGTT
>NW_007063283.1:2030-3453 GCF_000164805.1 Carlito syrichta | reverse complement strand
CACTAGCTGGTGCATTGATGCCAATGGGTTGCTGAAACACTTACTTGCCTAGCAAGGAAATCCTGTCCTAAAAGGAGCCCATTCTCCAAAAAATAATTCCCTTTTTTTCCAGCTCTCCAGCCCAATGTCATAACTTAGTTTTCAAAATCTTGACAGTTGGCTGGGCTTGGTGGCTCAGCCTGTAATCCCAGTGCTTTGGGAGGATGAAGAGAATGGATTGCCTGAGCCTGTGTGTTCGAGACACACCTGGGCAACCTGGCAAGGCCTCATCTCTACAATAAATCAAAAATTAGCTGGGCATGGTAGTGCGTGCCTGTAGTTCCAGTTACTTGGAAAGCTGAGATGGAAGGATCGCCAGAGCCCAGCAGATTGAGCTGCTCCTGGCCACTGCACTCCAGTCTGGGTGACAGAGTGAGACTCCAACTCAAAAAAAAAGAAAAAAATCTTGACAGCCTTTCCATTCCAGTGTGGTTCAAATGTCACATATCCCATTTCTGTTTTACTGCCTTCTCTCTCAGTCTCCACTTGTGACCTTATCGGAAGTTCCCTTTGATCTGTTGACAATGCAAGAGGAGACTTAAGCCTAGTTCACAGATATGCCAGGTTCTGCATGATATGCAATCACCATCTGAAAGCAGATGGTTGCAGCACTACAACCTCTCCCTGGTATGTCCCTGAAGAGCAGTAGTGAAAGGAAATCTTTTCAGTGGACAGAACGTAGGTAAGTGCTGCTGGCTGTGCACTTTGTTTGGAAGGGAAAACAGACAGGCATGCAATTCATGGGCTATTGCCAAATAGTTTGACTGGATGGTTGACTTGGAAGAAGTATGATTGAACATTAATGATTAAAAAATTGGAGGAAGAGGTATGTGGATAGACCTCCCTGAATGGGGAAAAAAAAATTGTGAAGATATTTGTGCCCCATGTCAAAGAGGGTTTTAATAATCAAGTGGATGGGATAACCTATTCTGTGGAAACCTCTTAGCCTCTTTCTCCAACCACCCCTGTCATTGCCTGATGGCCTCATGGACAAAGTTGATGGAGGTCACACCTGGGCTTAGCAATATGGATTTCCCTTCACCAAGACTGGCCTTGGTATGGTCACCACTGAACATCCAGGCTTCCAGCAGCAGAGACCCACACTGGTCACAATCCAGCATCACTTCCTAGGGTGATAAGCCAGCCACTTACTGGCAAGTTGCTCACATTAGACGACTTTCACAATGAAAGGAAGGGTGTTTTGTCTCTGTACCCTGATATGGATTTGCCCTCCTTGCGTGCAATGTTTTTGCCTCAACTACCATCCGTGGACTTACAGAAATCCTTATCCACAGTATTCACACAGCATTACTTCTGATCAAGAACTCACGTCAGACCAAAGAGGTGCAGGGATGGGCTCAAGCTCCCAAAGTGCACTGGTTTT
>NW_007063283.1:0-790 GCF_000164805.1 Carlito syrichta | reverse complement strand
TAAAATCCAACCCAGGCCCAGTCCTTTCAGAAACAAAGATTGGGTTTGGATCACCTGCAAGGTGAAGAACCACAACCAGCTGGAGTTCCTGCTGAAGAGAAAGGGAATACAGAATGAGCAGCAAACAAAGGTAGCTTCAAATGGCAGCTATGATTACGTGACCAGTCACAGAAACCAGGACTGATATTGTCAGAGTATTTCCTCCTTATTTTATTCTGAACACGTGTGTGTGTGTGTGTCAACCAAGTATCTCTGTTTTCTTTCTCTCTTATTTATGTCACAGTATTAAGTTATAGGATATAAGAAGAATAAACGAAGGACTGTCTTCATTTATTGGTGCTGCTATATCAAGGCATCTGAGACTGGGTAATTTATAAGGAACAGAAAATTACATTTCATTTTTGGAGGCTGAGAAGCCCAAGACCAAGGCATCAGTATTTGGATGGTTTTCTTACTGTCTCTTCACATAGTGGAAGAGCAGAAAGGCAAAAGTGACCAGCTCGTCCCTGCAGCCCTTTTACAAGGCATTGATCCCTTTATTAAGTTGGAGTTCACATGACTTAATCACCTCCTAAAAGATCCTACCTCTTACTACTGTTGCTTTGGGGTCTGAGTTCCACCATGAATTTTGGAGGAGACACGAATATTCAGACCACAGCAAGGACTTTACTTTTTCTTCTGAGAAAAGAATTAGTGCATTTTCAGTTGAATGACTGAGAGTTGTATATGTTAGGAGATATTCTCACCTTGTTATTGTCTTCATTTGAAGATCAAGTATATGAGGGATATG
>NW_007063282.1:0-681 GCF_000164805.1 Carlito syrichta | reverse complement strand
TCTTGTTTACCCTTTCTAAGAAACAGCTTTTTGTTTCATTGATTGTTTGTATTATCTTTTTGTCTTCTATGTCCTGGATTTGGGCTTTTATTTTGGTGATCTGGATTCTTCTGCTGAAATTAGGGTTTTTTTGGTCTTGCTTTTCCAGCTTTTTAGGTGGCTTGTTAGGTTGTCAATTTCTGTTCCTTCCATTTTCCTCATGTGTGTTTGTAGGGATATAAATTCCCCTCTTATTACAGCTTTTAAGGCATCCCAGAGATTTTGGTAAGATGTTTCTTTATTTTTATTTGTTTCCAGGTATCTTTTGATCTCTATTTTGATGTCATCATTGACCCAGGAGTTATTTAGCGTCATGCTGTTTAGTGTCCATGTCTTAGTGGGTTTTGGGGGGACTTTGTTGGTGTCAATGTTTATTTTTATTCCACTGTGGTCCGAGAAGATGCATGGTAGAATTTCAGTCCTTTTAAATTTGCTTATACTTGATTTGTGTCCAATTATGTGGTCGATCTTAGAATATGTTCCATGTGGTGATGAGTAGAATATGTATTCTGTGGTCTTTGGATGGAGTGTTCTATAGGTATCAATTAAGTCCATTTGATCCAGAGTCTCATTGAGGTTCCGGATCTCCTTGCTGATTTTTTGTCCTGATGATCTGTCTAAGGTTGTGAGTGGTATATTAAA
>NW_007063281.1:0-966 GCF_000164805.1 Carlito syrichta | reverse complement strand
ACTTCTTTTTAAAAATTAACTTTTTCTGAGAGTTTGAAAAAAGATTGTCAATGTTTGTTGGCAGTGTAAAACTCTGGTCAGCTTACAGAACACAAGTGTTCTGTGTTAGTATAATCCGAGAACTGATGCGGAAGCGTTATCGCTAATGTATTTTTGTCATGCAAATAGAGTAAAGGAGGATTAAATATATAGTAAATTGTTTATTGTTTAATCTATTTTGGATAAATTAAGCGTGGAGTTAAAGAAAATTCTCAAACTGATCTCTGAAGGCTTATAAGAGGACTAAGTATATCTTTCCAGTCACCAGATTAAAAGTGCCCCACTAATTCATAGGTGACAGTTAGATATGCTTATGACATCAGTCTTTACTCAATCATGTGAAAAAGATTCAGAAGAGCAAAGAAATTAAACCAAAAAAACCTTGATTTTATTTCTCATTTTGCCGCTTTCTTGTGTGAATTCAGGCAAATAATCTAACCAAACTGAGTCTTTATATACACACAGAAAATTATATTACTCTCAGTTATTTTGAGGATGACATGTTATAATGCATGGAAGGCTGGTTTATATTAAGCAATTTGTTATTTAAATAAGTTATTATTTCCATGGATTGTTATACAATCGGGACAATACTACGTGAGCTTGCAGTATAACAAGTTCTCTCTTCATTTTACTTACTGAGAAAATTTTTCACATGACCTAAGACTTTCGAGAAAAGTAAAGAGGTCACCACTTGAAATCTATTCAGCCGTTTATATGGTGTAATATTCCAAGATGCACTGATTGGCAAATAAATGATAAACAAAGTAGACTGCAATGTCCATTTAGAAGCTTCAGAAGCAAAGAAATATCATCAATATGACATGAAACTCTATGCCCAACCAAAAATATTCAATATCCATTCAACTTTTAAATAATAATATCAATTATGGTTCATACTTATGGTAAAAATCTCTTACACATATT
>NW_007063280.1:0-1256 GCF_000164805.1 Carlito syrichta | reverse complement strand
GTCAGTTATTGCAACACCCAACATGGACTTAGTATAATCAAACAGATCAACATTATCTTTCTTCAACCATAGAATTTTTCAACATTTAAATTCCATTTGTCCCTTTGCCTTTGACATTATTGTGTCACATATTTGAATTTTATGAGTATTTTATAACCCAACAAGAGATTTTTTGTTCCATTATTATTCAGTTATTTTAATTGATACGTTTGCCTATTCTGGTTCTCTATATTTCTTATCAAATGTCGTTGTTTTTCTTTAGAATCATTTTATTTCTGGCTAAAGAATTCCATTTAGTTTTATTTTATTTCGATTGGTTGGCAACAAGTTCTGTTTTGTTTGTCTGAAAACAAGTATATTTCACCTTCATTTTTGGAAACTGTTTTAGCTATGTATAGAATGATAGTAGTTTTCTTTCTTTTGTCACATTAAGCATGTAATTCCTTTGCTTCATGATTCTCAAGTTGTATGCCAACACAAAAGAAAACATGCCTTATCTTCTCTGGTGAGCTTTCAAGATTTGTAACTGTTGGTTTAGATCACGTTTGTTGTTTACCTTCTGACTTACACTGTTTCTCGATTTTATTGCCCTGTCTCTGTGTTGCTTCAGTACTCTTTAGTACTATGTAGCTATCAGTACTCTTTCTTACGTGTCTTTCTTCACCGCTTCCCAGCCCTGTGTCTCGTTCTCACCTGATAGATGGTATGTATATCTGTTTTCCCTCTCGCGCTTCTCTCTTTCTAACTCCCTATTGACCCCCCCTTCCTCCATTATTTTCCTCTTCTATATGCCCCCTTTTTAAATCTAGGGACCAAGACTGCAAACTGCTGAATAGACAGACTGTAAAGCAGAGGGAAAAGTGAACAAAACCAGAAGACCCTCATAAGGAAGAACAGGTCATTGCAGAAGAGAAATAAAAACAACCCCACCTTCCCTCAAAAACAGAATTGAAGAGGGGGAGGGAAAGGGGTAAAGGGAGAAAAATCTACAGAAATGAAGAAAAACCAAAAGAAGAGTATGGGTCTCTCCCAGACGCCTGGGAGAGCAGACACTGAGAAAATTGACTTTGGAATGCAAACAATGAAAAGGCCCCAGAATGAAGGGTCTCAAAATGCAAATGTAGATATCAAAACAATAATGGAGAGACTAAAAAGAATTGAGGAGACACAAGAAAGAAACTAGGATGGAGCTGATATCTGAGATAACAGTAATAAAGAATACTGTGAATGAAATAAATACAAATTGATAAGCATGG
>NW_007063279.1:0-706 GCF_000164805.1 Carlito syrichta | reverse complement strand
CTGGGCAACAGAGTGAGACTCCAACTAAAAAAAAAAACAATGTGTGGTGATATACCTGAATAAAAAGGAGTAATAGTCAGAAAATCAGAAAATAATGAATTCACTTTTAAGCAGATTGAGGCCTTCTTTCTTATTTTTGAATAAAGGGTTCACTGCATTGAATTAACTCAAAGAAAGCAATGATATACATCAGAGAAAATGCTAGAATTAAGCTAATAAATTCATGGACGAAGTGTAACTACTTCTCATGTTTCTGAGATCTCTAGGTCATGCTATGAATATGTCTTTTGATAAAGTAACTAATATTTTATTTCATTTTATTTTTTATTTTATTTTTTTGAGCTGGAGTCTCACTCTGTTGCCCAGACTGGAGTGCAGTGGCACCCTCCCAGCCACCGCAGCCTCGACCTGCTGGGTTCCAGTGATCCTTTCACCTCATCCTTCCAAGTAGTTGGAACTACAGGCACACACCACCATACCCAGCTATTTTGATTTACTGTAGAGATGAGGTCTCGCGAAGTTGCCCGGGTGGGTCTTGAACCCGTGGGCTCAAGCAATCCTCTCACCTCGGCCTCCCAAAGCCCTGAGATTATAGGCTGAGCCACCGAGCCCAGACTAATATTTTATTAAGACTATATTTATCTACCATGTTTTGTAAATAGACGTGGTCTAATAATAAGATACAGCTAAAATTTCAAAACGGTAT
>NW_007063278.1:0-736 GCF_000164805.1 Carlito syrichta | reverse complement strand
CAGAAAACTTGAACAAACATTCATCAAGCATTTGGAAACTTTCACAGGTCACACGTGTTAGGCAGTGCAATGGCTCATTGTATGTGTCAACTTGACTGTGCTACAGGAAGTCCAGATTAAATGTCATTTCTGAATGTGTCTGTGAGAGTGGAAGGGGTTTTCACATGTGATCACTATCTGACTTATTGACTCAGTGGACCAGATTGCTCTTCCCAACATGGGTGGGTGTCACCCAATCCCCTGAGGGCCTAGATAGAACAAAACACAGAGAAAAAACCTCTCCCCTTTGCTCCCTCCCTTCTTGCATGCCCTATGCCTGGTACGTAGGTCTTCTTCTGCCCTTGGACTGGGAGTCACACCCTGGAGTCTCCTGGTGCTCAGACTTTTGGTCTTAGACCTGATCACACCACTAACTTTCTTGGATATTCAGGTTACAGACAGTAGGTGGGGGGCCTTCTCATCCTCCATAACCACACACATCAATTCATCATAGTAAATCCATACATAAACAAGTGTGTGTGTATATATATGGAGGGTGCCGAAAAAGTATACGCAACTTAAGAAAGGAAAAAAAAAACTATTAAAATTGTAATGCTCAATACATACTGATAACAAAAGATGAATCCAAGTTACATTTGACATCTGCAAGTACAAGAGCTACTCAAAGTGATTCCCATCAGCATCCAGACACTTCTGATGATGGTGAACGACTGCAGGACTTGTTCCTGGGCAAGGC
>NW_007063277.1:0-1336 GCF_000164805.1 Carlito syrichta | reverse complement strand
GGCAGTTTCCCTCAACTGCCAATCTCTTTCTTACAGTATTTATAGTATCGTGATAATTGTTCAAGGTCCACTTATGAGTGAGAACATGTGATACTGTATGCTTTGTTTCTGCGATAGATCCTGAGTATGATAGATTAGAAATCCCTACTAGGAAATGTGCAGTACATAAAAAAGCGTTCTATATAGCAACGTCATAATACTAAAAAGATAAGTAGCGAAGGAGATCCACTATGTTAGAATTCACTCCACATCATCAAAAGTCAGACATTTCCTGGCTTTTAATGATGTTGCAACAAACGCAAAAGTGTTATTTTTGAAACCTGCGCTCACATGTTAATTTCTACACATTTCACAATCGCACAGATGTAGAATCACCTAAATGTCCAGAAGCCGATTGACGGATAGTACAGATGTGTTATATAGATGTCGTGGAATACTATTCAGCTATCAAAAAGAATAAAGCAATGTCACTGGCAACAACTCGGATGAACTTGGAGCCCATCATCCCAAGTGAACTAACTCGGGAACGGAAAAACAAACATCACATGCTCTCACTTATACATGGGAGGTAAATGAAGAATCCTCTCAAGTGGTGAAACTAGGTTCCAAAAAAAAAAAAAATCCCCAAGACACAGAAAATGTTATAAGGAACGCTGGAGACTCAGAAAGGGAGAACAGAAAGGGTAGAGGGATAAAAAAATTACCTGTTGGGTACCATGGGCACACGTGGAGTTGGTAGGTACGACTGAAGCACAGAACACAGACTATTTACACCTCTTAAATTCATGGAAATAAAGGCCAGACACGGAGAGATTGTGCCTGTCATACCAGCACTTTAGGAGGCTGAGGCAGTAGGATCACTTAAGCTCAGGAGATCAGGTTGGTTAAAATACACAGATCTCAACACCACAAAAAATTTAAAACATCAGGCAGTTATGGGTGGAACACGCCATGGTCCCAGCCGCTGGAGAGGCTAAGGGGGAAGGAGTATCTGTGACTAGGAGATGGATGCTGTGGTGAGCTCCGATCGTTCCATTGCACTCCAGCCTGCATGACAGAGGGTGACTCTGTCTCCAAAAATAAAAGAAAATAATGATATTGAGTGGTCTGTTTAATAACATAAAATTATAAAGACAGATCCGTTTTTTAAATTATATGCAAAAAAAATTTTTTTTGTAGGACGGGCTCGGTGACTGAGACCGTGATCCCAGCATTTTGGGAGGCCGAGGCGAGTGGATCGCCTGAGCCCACGGGTTCGAGACCCACCCCGACACTTGGTAAAACTTCAACTCTACAATAAATCAAAAATTAGCTGGCCGTGGTGGCTCACGCCTGT
>NW_007063276.1:0-341 GCF_000164805.1 Carlito syrichta | reverse complement strand
ACGGTGGCCGAGAGCGGCCACTGCACTCCATTTTGGGTGACAGAGTGAGACTCCAACTCAAAAAAAAAAAAAAAAAAATTAACTGGGCATGGTGGCATGTGCCTGTAGTCTAGCTACTCGGGAGGCTGAGGCAGAAGGACTGCTTAAGCCCAGGAGATTGAGGCTACAGTGAGCTGTGATCATGCCACTGTACTCCAGCCTGGGTGACAGTAAGACCCCAACACAAAAAAAAAAAAAAAAAAAAAAAAAGGAAAGAAAATAACAGAAAACCCCCTTCCCCTGCCTGGAAGCTTTCAAGACCCTACCACTATAAAAGCAAATCGAAGTTTTCTAAGCTGCTC
>NW_007063275.1:0-830 GCF_000164805.1 Carlito syrichta | reverse complement strand
AAAAAATTAAAGATCATGTATAATTTATGCATGTATATTATTAGAAAGGCTAGCTATTAGCTCACTACAGGAACAGAAAAAATTCAGTAGTTATTATATTTCAAAAATATATTCTGGAAGGGTGAGGCAGGATTGCTTGAGCCCAGTAGGTGGAGACTGTTGTGGCCGTGAGTGTGCAACTGCCCTCCAGCCTGGGCAACAGAGTGAGACTCCAACATAATATATATATGGCTCAGCCTGTAATCCCACGCATTTGGGAGGCTGAGGTGAGTGGATTGCCTGAGCCTGCGGGTTTGAGACCCGCCTGGGCAACTTGGTGAGACCTCATCTCTACAATAAATCAAAAATTAGCTGGGCGTGGTAGCGCAAGCCTGTAGTTCCAGCTACTTGGAAGGCTGAGGCAGAAGGATCGGCGGAGCCCAGCAGGTCGAGGTTGCGGTGGCCGGGATCGGCCACTGCACTCCAGTCTGGGCGACAGAGTGAGACTCCAACTCAAGAAAAAAAAAGATATAAATCTTTAAATTATGAAACAAAACACTATATGGGGGTGTCCCCCAAAATGTATACACATTGTAGGTATGGCATTTGCTCAAAAGGTGGCATTAATCAAATGAATGCTAGCGTCACCACACAACGGGCAGAAAATGGAGAAATCACAGTTGAGCAAACAGCATGCTACACGATGCTACCATAATTTAATTTAACATCAGAAAGTAATATATAGATAACGTCTCTCAAAATGTGTACACATTTTTTTGGCACCCCCATATAATAAATTACAGACTTCAGGAAATACATTTTAAGGCACTTCTGGAAGTCTTATGGTGTAG
>NW_007063274.1:0-711 GCF_000164805.1 Carlito syrichta | reverse complement strand
TTTGGTCCAAGGTGATTTATATTTATTCAAATATTCAATAAAACCTTAAATTTAAATTTTAGGGTGACTGATTCTGACTTTAAAAGCAAATTCATGTGCATAAAAATATATAAAACATGCAATGCAGTTATTTTCTCAACAAAAGTAATATTGAAGATACATAAAAACCAGATAAAAGCAATATTTATAATATACACATATGTATATTTTCAATGGCTCTATTATTTCTTACACTAGAAATGGAGCATTTAATACCCTACTATATTTATTCTAAGTGCACATTAACATATTATAAACAGTTTGACTTGTTTTCACTTATATATCAAACGCAATACTGACTTTGCAAAAACTTATCAATTCACTTTTTCATCACATAAAAAGTCAATTTCATGTTTTTATGTTTATAAATATGCTCGCACTTCTGTGTTTTGTTAGTGTATTTTTAAAGTTGTAAGATCTCAGATCAGCAGAGACCTTACCGTAATAAGTTTCTACAATTTTTTTAACTTTAATTTTTTCTTTTTAATTTTAAAATTGCCGGGTACAATTCAGGGTTAGCTTTACAAATATTCATTGTACAGTTACCCTTGTTGATGAAGTGTTCCACCCTCCCCCAGGAAGATTTCTACTGCTGTCAATTCCACCTCCCTGCCTCCCTCCCCCCAGTTTTCTGCTTCTGTCAATCCTTTTGTTATAGTATTAAAGTAGTTG
>NW_007063273.1:2793-4130 GCF_000164805.1 Carlito syrichta | reverse complement strand
CATTAAAAAATTTTATAGGAAAAGACATCTAAAAGTGCATAAAAGCTAGCCACGATGGTATGAATAATCTTACCATCATAAAAAAAATTTGCTGGTGAAAGATATCTCCAAAGAGAAGTGTCAGAATTTCTTGAATAGGAGGTACAGAGGGGATGGAGAAAACACTATTTTGTAATAAAACCCCAGAAAGTTGGACAAAATCTTCTTTCATGATGAAATGTAAAAGATAATTTTTGAAGTGTTAAAAGGTAGGAACCATCTCCCCACGGGAAGATCAGAAGCTCTAAAAAATGGTGATGTTATAAATTTAATAAAAAGAAAGATTAGAAGCAAGTGTTTGCAAACAACATATCTGACAAAGGTCTTATGTCATGGATTATATAAACTACTCTCACAACTAAACAGTGTGTACACATATTCTCTCTCTCTCTCTCTCTTTCTCTCTCTCCAATTAGAAAAGGGGCAAAATACAGAAAAGACATTTCATCAAAGAGGAGATATGGATGACAAACAGGTATGTGAAAAGATGTTCAATACCTTTAGCTGTTAGGAAAATGAAAACTAGAACTACAATTAGAAATCATGACATACCTTTCAGAACAACAACAACTAAAAGACAGTGACAAAACTAAGCACTGGTGAGGAGAGCTGAGAAACTAGATCTTAAATACATCAGTGGTAGGAATAGAAAATGGCACAGTCACTCTGGCAAACAGCTTGTCAATTTCTGACAAAACTAACATGCGCTTACTATAAGACCCAACAATCATACTCTTGGGATAAGTAACATATTTATCCCAGAGAAACGAAAACTTATACCCACACACAAAAAAATTTATACAAATATTCACCATAGCTTTTCTTTATTAACAAAAACTGAAAACAACTCAAAATTGTACGGTATGTGAATGACTTAAAAATGTTAGTATGTCCATACCCACACACACACACACACACACAAAACTAATTGGCAATACACACAACAACCTGGATGGAGTTAAGGACATTATACTTTGTGATAAAAAGTGAAACTCAAGAGATCATCATTTTAAGTAAACTGACTCAGAACCATAAAACCAAGCACCATATGCTCTCACCCACATGTGGGAGCCAAACAGTCACAAGGATGCAAATGACAGACACTGGGATGCTAATGGGGGTGGGGTAGGGCTCAGAAACTACATACAGGACACAATGTTCACTACCTATACATGTCACACATTTGTGTGAAAAATAAATAAATAAAACCCCAAATCTAAATTAAAAAAATTTTAAAAGGAATATGCCATTGATTCAATTTATATAACTCTCTTAAGGTGACAAACTATAGTCACTTT
>NW_007063273.1:0-1818 GCF_000164805.1 Carlito syrichta | reverse complement strand
CATGGGAGTCCAGGTCCAGTGATGGGTAGAGCGGGTATGCTCAAGTCCAAATCTCACTGCAAAGGTGTATGTGTCGGGAGGAGAGAGAGGCCAGAACGGAGTCAAGTAACATCCAAGGTGCTCCTGTGGCCTGCCGGTAAACATCAGTGTGATTTTGGGCAAATCTCAGCTTTTCTCATCTGTGGAAAATGACAGGCCTTTTTCCATAGGCTTTCTAATTGGATGTGTGAACTTTAGTGAAATCCAGTACACGTTTGGGACACGGTGGATACTGAAAAAACATTAGTTTTCTTGCCTCTTTGACCTCGATTGAGTACACGACAGTGAGACAGATGGACACAAGATCCACAGACCCACAGTGAAGTTTTAAGATGCTGCATCTGAGCTACACTCCAGTACTAGTGACTAGAGAGAATATGGGCATCCGAGAATGCAGGCCTTCCATCCCTAGTCAAACGGTAGCATTGGGGCTCTACACATTAATCTTATGGCGGAAACTCTTTCCTGCAAAATTTATTCCCAATTTTTAAAAAGTAACTTTATCTTACAGTCCTTTTAAATCTACAGGAAAACTATAATAACAGCATACAGAGTTCCCACAGACCCCATCACCAGCTTCCATCATTATTAATGTCTTACATGAGTACAGTACATCTGTCATAATTATTGAATCCATATTGGTACATTATTATTATTAACTAAAGCCCAACCTGTATTCAAGTTTCCTCAGTTTTTTCCTAATGTCCCTTTTCCATTCCAGGAGTCCATCCAAGATCTAAATTACACTCAGCCATCTTGTTCCTCCGCATCCCCTTTGGCTGTGACCATTTCTCAGACTTCTGTTGTTTTGGATGACCTTGACCCTTTTGACCTTTCTGAGGAGTGCTGCTCATGACTTCTGTGGAAGGTCCCTCAATGGAGATTTTCTGGTGATTCATTCATCATTGAACTGGGTTTAGAGGTTTTTCGCTCAAGTATTTTTAATCCCCAACTTTAATTCCAAATTGAACAGAAGTGATTGAAGTCGTCAATTTACATTTCCAGAAACTAGCAAGTGGTTTTCTACTCAACCATCCAAATAGACACTGCTTTGGAGCACACCAAACAGTTTCTTAAGACCATGATCACCACCATCAAATACATCAACTCTTACATGTGTCAAGTATATAGTACCCAACACAGCCCTAAAGTTGATAGTTACGAGATTTATCTTAGTCTTCAGACTTTCATACTGACTACCACTTTTACTTTAATTGCTAGTTTAGTTTTTCACAAGGCTTTTACAGTCCTTTAAAATTATTACTGGCATTTGCTCCATTTTCTAGACAAAGAGTTTACAAGGTCTTAAAAATGACCTACCCATAAACCACATTTTTTCTGTAAAATGGTAACCAGAAAAAGTATAGTCACACTGATAATCTCCAAAAAAACAATGGTAGAAGTCCTGGATCCTGCCACATTGTAACAGAAATACTAGAAACAGTAACACTGTGAAGTAATGAGTTTTCACAAAAAGGATCATCAGTAGGGCATGATATGGGTTGCTATATGATACAGCGTTTACGTGAACAGATCACGTTTGATGTCATTATAATTTGATATTTATCACATGACATTCTAACAAGAGAAAGATTATGTTTCCCTGAAATATTTAATGCACAGAAAAATATTAGCACTACATCGCATTCTGTGTATTCAAAACTGTCCCCATAAAACACCAATAATTTGCATATGTAAAATAATTCATTATATAGAACCGCTGTGACTTCTGTGTACCTAGTGGGGACCACTGGCTGTCTACATGCATCTAGTCCCTCC
>NW_007063272.1:0-1124 GCF_000164805.1 Carlito syrichta | reverse complement strand
CCTTAGGAACCCAAGGGACTTTAGGGTACACATTCTCGATTACATCTATCAAGAAAACCAGAAGGTTGCTGATAATCTATAATGAAAAAATTGTCATATCCAAGAAACCTGTAGCCCTGAAGAATGCCAGATTCCAGATTACCCATTATAAGGTGTCAATGTAGAATTCTTGGATTGGTGTCCTGTAATCCAGATTCTTTTTGTTCTCAGTAAGACTACCCGGAAGTTACCCTGGCGACGTGGAAGTACAAATTCTTATATACCAATAATCATAAACCCAAAAGGTCAGAAGGGACCTGGAATGCAAGATTGCTGTATCACCTTTAAGAATACGCCCTACATATTTGATCCCAAGTTACGAATATCAATCTAAAATTCTAGTAGTAGTTTCTAAAAATGTGTAATGTTCTAAATCCAATATCCAAATTTCCACCAGCCTGACCACAATAAATTTCAGTATTTTGAGTTAACCTCAAGCGAGGGATTTTGACGCAAAATGCCAGTTGATACCTGAGGAACTGGATTATGGCTGAAGATGTTGATAAGAAGGAAACGAAATTGTAGGTTCACATACTCAATTACAACTATCGAAAGGACCGGAATCGCTTGGATCTGTAATAAGTGATTTTAGGTATCCAAGTAGCAAGTAGCTCTGAAAAATGGAAGGACCTATAAGCCCAGATTCCTCATTAAACCTTATGAAGAGGCCATATAGATTTTGACGATTGAGGACCCCTGAACCCACATTCTCCTCTCGTTATCAGCAAGATGCCCTGATTTTCCCTGATGATATGGATTTCAAAATTTCACATGCAAGTACACACATGCCTAGCTGTTTCTCAGGGACGTGGAATCCGGGATTCCTGGTTATCTTTAAAAATATGTACTACATGCTTAGCAACCTCAATACTCCCAGGCTATATCAAATAGATTCACAAACGGAAGTTTTAGGATTACAGGGTACATTTTAAGACAAGAGATGCACACAAATATGGCGAGATGATACCTTAGTAATGTAATCTGGCTTTAGTTGAGCCGAGAAACCCAACTGAGTTGCACGGACTGGTTCTTGGTTACAACAATCAAGAGGACCAGAAGGATGCTGGAAATCTATAATGACACTT
>NW_007063271.1:0-607 GCF_000164805.1 Carlito syrichta | reverse complement strand
ACACAGTGGAATAAAAATAAAACATTGACACCAACAAGGTGCCCCCAAAACCCACAAAGACATGGACACTAAACAGCATGTTGCTAAACAACTCCTGGGTCAATGATGAAATCAAAACAGAGATCAAAAGATACCTGGAAAAAAATGAAAATGAAGAAACATCTTACCAAAATCTCTGGGATGCCTTGAAAGCTGTAGTAAGAGGGGAATTTATATCCCTACAAACACACGTGAAGAAAATGGAAAGAACACAAATTAACAGCCTAACAAGCCACCTAAGGAAGCTGGGAAAACAAGACCACAAAAACCCTAATTTCAGCAGAAGAATCCAGATCACAAAAATAAAAGCCCAAATCCAGGACATAGAAGACAAAAAGATAATACAAAAAAATCAGTGAAACAAAAAGCTGGTTTTTCGAAAGGATAAACAAGATCAATGGTCCCCTAGCTAGACTGACCAAGAAAAAATGAGAAAAAAACCAAATAAGCACAATCAGAAACACAAAAGATGAAGCCACATCTGACCCTGAAGAAATACAAAAGATCATTAGAGACTACTACGTACACTTGTATGGAAACAAACTTGAAAGCCTTAAGGAAATGGAGG
>NW_007063270.1:0-718 GCF_000164805.1 Carlito syrichta | reverse complement strand
AGAGGAAAGACAGTTTAGAAAAAAAGAGATTTTAAAGTAATTCTGCTGCACGTTCTCATAAAATAGAATAAGTCCAATATTGAAAATCTTAGCTATCTTAAATACACTGGTTACCATTCATATGTACACACTTGATGTTATATCCTTGTCTCCGAGGCGAGCTTCTGAATAGGCCTTCATAGGCCTTGGCCATATCGATCCATATGTTGGCTCCCAACATCTCCCCCTTTTTTATTAAATCAGAACATTAAAACATCTTGGCTTCTGTCTTAGGTTGTTCTCGCTTCACCATAGTTGTTACCCGTCATGGGCTCGTTCCCCTTCTTCGCGAGGAATGCCTGTCTTAGGTTCATACTAGGTGGCTGGAATCTAACCCGTCATTGAATACCAAGATCCTCATTATCAGAGGGGGCATAGGGAGGACGAAAAATAGTAAGTTGCTGGTATAGATGATACAAAGTAGTAGCAATATGAAATAGGTAACCAGATTATAGGTAGCATTATCTTTTAGCTTTATTGCTGAGCACTGCCAGATAAATATTATCTGAATTACGTTGCACGGCTTTTCTTAAGCGTTGAATAATGGCTGGAAAAACAAACAGCAGAAAAAGAACAATCATACCAATAGCAATGAAGTTATAGATCAGATTCCAAATAGAATGAGAAGCCACAAATTGAGAAAGAGAAGTAGTAAATCTAGAAGCCAGTTGAGAAAATG
>NW_007063269.1:0-1009 GCF_000164805.1 Carlito syrichta | reverse complement strand
ACATGCAAAATAAACATGCACATTTAATAAATAAATTCCAGGTATTTGGGGGTCCCTCCTCTTAGTTCAAGAAGATGTGTATAGGTGCCAAGTTGACAAGGGGTGAATTGTGATGGTGAATTTCATGTGTCAACTTGACTGGATGGAGGAATGTTCAGCTAGCTGGTAAAACCATTCCCGGGTGTGTCTGTGAGGATGTCTCTGGAAGAGATTAGCATTTGAGTCAGTATACTGAGAAGAGAAGACCGGCTGTCACCGGTTTGGCTGGCCATTATCCAGTTCCTTGAATCCCAGAATAGAACAGGCATAGAAAGGATCAATTGTTGCCTCCTTGAGCTGGTATATATAAATTCTCCACCCTTGGGCATTAGAGCTCCTGATTTTGGGGCCTTCAAACTCTGAGATTGCTAGCAAGGCTATCCACTCCCCAAAGTTTTCAGACAATTGCTTACGAGGGGGGACAAAAAGAAAACCGGAATTATCTTTTTGAGGGTGAACCCCCATGTAGCACAGGCTTCCCTCAGTAGTCTAGTGATCCAGGAACCCCATTGGCATCAGAGTACCAGCTGCCATCATTTTGAGAAGCTGCATTCAGCTTCAGTGATTTTTTTTGTTGCTGAGGTTCTTTCAACGAGTTTGCCCATTTCATAATGGGTGATTTGCTAGCGCAGCTGCCCACAGCGCACTGAGTGTTCTGCAGTTTTTGACCCAAAGAGACATGTCCCTCATGCCCCCCCTCCTCATTCACTTGGTCTCACCCTCAGCAACTTTATTGTTTCCCCAGATGAAAAAGTTCTCGAAGGGAAGTCTTTTACTGATGTGGAAGAGATGAAACAAAAAATGACAGAAACACTAAAAGGCATCGAAGAGTTCAAAAACTGTTTTGAGCAGTGGAAAAATGTCTCAATAGGTATATTGCATCAAACAGAGAGTACTCTGAAGGTGATTGAAGTTTAAACATGTAAGAATAAATACACAATTTTTTATAAATAAATCCTGGGTTGTTTTT
>NW_007063268.1:0-795 GCF_000164805.1 Carlito syrichta | reverse complement strand
TTCTTGTGATGGAGTGAACCTTTTATCATTATGTAGTGGCCCTCTGTATCTTTTTAATTTGATAGCTTAAATGGTATTTGTCTGAAATTAGGATCGCGATTCCTCCTTTCTTTTGTGTTCCATTCGCGTGAAAATTTGTTTCCCATCCTCTTACTTTGAGTCTGTGTATGTCCTTTCTAGTGAGATGGGTCTCTTGAAGGCAGTATATTGTTGCCTGGTGATATGTTATCCATTTTGTCATTCTATGTCTTTTCAGTGGTGCGTTTAGTCCATTCACATTCAGACTAATTATTGAAATGTGAGAGTTCATCCTTATCATGGAGTTCTTATTGAGTTATTGTTCTTCCACTTGGTTTTTTCTTTTTTTTGTCTTTCTTTTGCTTTTGGGGTTGGTTCGTGTATATTTTATTCTTTTCCCTGTACTCTTGTGAAGAACGTTGTTCTTTTTTCCTTTTCTTCTGTGTTTAGTACTTTCTTGAGTGTTTCATGTAGAGATGGTTTTGTGGCTGCATAAGTTCTTAGGGATTGGATATCTGGGAAAGATTTTAATTGTCCCTCACTGATGAAGCTTAGCTTGGCTGGGTAGGTTATTCTTGGTTGAAATTGTTTATCCTTTAGGACTTTGAAGATAGGGCTCCAAGCTCTCCTAGCCTGCAGGGTTTCTGCAGATAAATCTGCTGCTATTCTGATTGGTCTTCCATGGTGGGTGATCTGGCCTTTTTCTCTTGCTGCCTTTAGGATTTTTTCTTTTGTGCCTACTTTATTTAGGCGAATTATTATGTGTCTAGGAGTTGG
>NW_007063267.1:3031-4700 GCF_000164805.1 Carlito syrichta | reverse complement strand
AAATTATGCATTCTATGTAACACATGTCAATTTTTTTATTTCTTAGGAAAAATGTAACACTTTTATATTTTATTTTATTTATTTAATTCATTTTTTTGAGTTGGAGTCTCACTCTGTCGCCCAGACTGGAGTGCAGTGGCCACTCCCGGCCACTGCAGCCTCGACCTGCTGGGCTCCGGCAATCCTTCCACCTCAGCCTTCCAAGTAGCTGGAACTACAGGCGTGCACTACCACACCCAGCTAATTTTTTGATTTATTGTAGAGATGAGGTCTCACCAAGTTGCCCAGGTGGGTCTCAAACCCATGAACTCAGGCAATCCACTCACCTCAGCTTCCCAAAGGCACAGAATTACAGGCTGAGCCACCGAGCCTGGCTTGGATACATAATTTAAAAGATGTATTTTTTCATAATAGAGTTGCCTTTGCCCTCCACTCACCCAATAAAGGGAAGGCACTGAAGAATTTTTAAACAGCTGTCTCTTTTAGAAAATGAACTGATTAAAAGGAATAAGTTTATATCTTATTGATTGCTTTATATGTTGCTTGTTAACTGGGGACTTTGGGAGAGGTCCCTTAATTTATTTGAAACATATTAAATGATAGTTTATAATCAGTTTTCACTCATGGGATATGGCTCCAAGGTCAACCAATTCCATCCCAAGTGGTATACCTTTATAGACAAGATAAAAAGCTGACTGAGTTTGGTATGCTTGTGTCTTCATCTCTTTTTTTTTCCACATATTGATTTTTTTAGATCACAGAATCCTACTTCTGGGTTTACAGAAGCATATCTATACATAACAAATTCTGTACTATACTTTGTTAATTTGGTAAATGTATGCATCATGATACATATTTAGGTAGAATAAAGGTAAAGATAAATTTAGCTATAATGGCTTTTATTAATAACATTTATGATTGAAGCTCAGCTAGTCTAACTATGGTCTCAAAAGGCAAAGGAGTAATTTGCTTTAAAAGCATAGCCAAAACAAGTAATGAACAAGAGCATCCTAAATTTACTAAATAACCTTATTACTGCAAGATTAACCACTTTAAAAATAAGAAAGAAGAAAATAATTTTTTCATATATCTTAAAAGCTTAATAAACATTAGTGGGTACTAATCAAAATGTACAGGAACTGAATTTTTGAAAATATTTTGAGGGTTAAAATTTTGATCTGAAAAATACAGATTATTTCTAGCAAAAACAACTGGAAAAAATCAGAAGTGGTTTCTCCTGATATCAAGTTTAGCAGCAATATTTTTGACATATCATCTGGGGTTAGTTAAAATATATGTCTTCCCTTAATTGCCTGGGTCACAGTTCATGTTGGCTAGCACAAAACAGGATTTTCTTCAATTCATCCATATTCAAAGATCCCACATGGTTTGTTTGTTTTGAGTCTAGTCTCACTCATTGCCCAGGTTGGACTGCAGTGGCATGCAAGCTTACAGTCACCTCAGCATTGACCTGCTGGGCTCTGGCAATCCTTCCACTTCAGCCTCTCAAGTAGCCAGAACTACAGGCGCCTGCTACCATGCTTGGCTATTTTTTAGTTGATCATAGAGTCAAGGTCTCAAGGGCTGGTCTTGAACCCGAGGCTCAGACAATCAACTTGCCTTGGCCTCCCAAAGTGCAGGAATGACAGGATGAGCCACGGAGCCTGGC
>NW_007063267.1:0-845 GCF_000164805.1 Carlito syrichta | reverse complement strand
GTCATTATGGGACAACAAAAGCCAAACTTAACAAAGTTTAAATATGAATGCTGCAAACCCATATAGGGAATGTGGGGTAGAAAATCATATACTAATTCTGGGAATTTATAAAATATCACAAGCTTATTATAGCAAGGTGGTTACTTTTATAAAAAGTCTTTGTTCCCTGCAGGTTTACATAGCCACTGTGTGTAAATTATCACTGGAATAAATTATCACCGGTGATAGAGAGCAGCTGGTGCCTCTGAGTCTGCTGCCACCTTGTAGGAATGTCTGAAAGGGGCTTATCGCTTTATCATTTACATCCCGTTGTAAAAGCAGAGGTTAGTCTACTAATTTGGGGCTGACAATGCTTAACCCAAGAGTTCTAAATACAAACACTGCTTAAAACCCGACATATGCCTAATTCTACGGGGTCTGAGGTAGGATTGAAAGTACTAAGATTTCATAAAATACATGAGGTAGGAATACACAAAATATATAGTAAACATGAGGTGGGGATATATGAAATATAGTTAACTAAACGCTACTTTTACAGCAAATAAGTTTCTTGGTTTCTTGGGTCTCTCAATAGCATGCTCTTTACCTAAATCTATTGTTGTCCTCTCATTTCCCCTTCTCATGAGGGTAGAGTGAATCTAATCTTAGATTCCTTTAACATGCTGAGTTGTCTAGGGATACCTGTTGATATTGTTGTTTGAGGACCATAACATGCACAGCATTTATTCTGGTTTTTACAAAAGTTATTAGTTTGTTTATAATACATGGACCGAAGTTTAGCAACAACAAGAGTATGATTGCGGGGCCTATTAAAGCAGACAATAGTGTGGTTAACCCAGGTGATT
>NW_007063266.1:0-1574 GCF_000164805.1 Carlito syrichta | reverse complement strand
TTCAGAAAATGACTTATGAGGACACTTTTTAAAAATTAAATATATTTAAAAATATTATTTGTTGGGTTTTGCACTTCCAGAATTGTAACTTGTTTTCAAATGAGTGTGTTTTTTGGTTTGTTTCTTGCTTTATATTTAATCACCTTCAAATCTGGTATGGGAAAGAAGAAAAGATGTATAATCCTTATACGATGTTCCCATATTTTTCTCCACAACAAAGATATACAAAGTCAGAGAGAAGAGTACTTTAACTATAGAAGAAAAAGGGTAAGAAATATTACAGCAGACTCTCTTGTCAGATACCCTGCCAGAAGAAGCAAATGGAGGAAAATATTTGAAAGGTTAAAAACGTTTTAAAAGCCTAGAATTTCATATCCAGCAAAGTTGTCCTTCAGAAGAAAAAAAAAACTTTCTTAAATAACCCTACCGACCAAAAAATCATTGTTGGCAATCTTGCCCTGGAAAAGATATTAAGAATGTTCTCCATAGGAAATAAAAATAATGCAGATCAGAAACAGGGATCTGCATAAGGAAATAACATTAGAAAACGAGAAAATAACAATAACTATTTGTCTTGTTCTTAATTTTAAAGTATCTAAAAGATAACTGATCAAAAATGCCTAAAAATAAATGCAAGGTGTTATTATAACATATGAATAAGTTATTGGATTGATAGTGCTACTAGAGTAAATGTGAAGAAGGAATTGAGAATTTCATCATATGATATTTGCACTACTCATGAAGTGGGATAGTGTCATTTGAAGATAAAATTAGGTTAGTTGCAAATGTAGGCCATTGCTTTGCTGGCCCAGCTGCATGGCACTTTGAGCTGTCACTGCTGTTTCCTAAGTTTGGTCCCCTCCACTATCTTGGGGAGGTAAATCTCTCTTTCTCTGTTTTTCTTTCCAATTTACTTTCCAAATAAACTATATTTTCAATACAAAAAAAAGAAAAATTCAAAATGTAAATGCTAAGGATGTTGCAATTTTTTAAAAAAATATAATTTATACATAAATAATATAATTGTTTAAAAATGATTAAAAGTGCTCAGTTATTGTTTCTTAGCCTTTTGGCTAAGACTAAATGTTGCATCTGTTCTTATTAGTTTAAAATGCTCAATTAAATCCACAGAAAGCAGACAAAGAGACTTTTGACAACAAATAGAAACAGACACAAAAATGGTTGATATTTATCTAAATATACCAATTGAAAATGAGAACAACCTATATGCACGAATTATAATACAGAGATTATTAATTAACACTGTTTTTTAAAAATATACACAACTCTATAATGTCTATAAGAAACACACATTAATATAACAATTATAGTTTAAAAGTAATGAGATATAAGAAGCTATACCATACTAGTATTAACCAACAGAAAACTGGAGTACCTATGGTAATTTTAAGCAAAGGAGACCAGAACAGGAAAATAATGAGAAATAAATAGGGTATTATATAATTATCAAAAGGCCTGTTATCCAAGAATATGTTAGCAATCATAAATGGGTAAACATCTAACATGAGTACATCAAACTATGTGAGACAAAGCTGAGAGAAATATTCCACAAA
>NW_007063265.1:3740-4606 GCF_000164805.1 Carlito syrichta | reverse complement strand
TATAACCGGAAGCCACAATTTTAATTTTTGTTTTGTTTTTAACAATTATGGGCGGTGGCCCTTTAAGAAATTTGGGAAAGGAAGTAAATACCCTGTTAATGGGTAGAAAGGAAGTAAATGTCCTCTAATGTGGATACATATCTGCCGCTCTTTGCTAAGCCATTTTAAAATCAAAGCTAGTGCCTCACTAAGCTGGCATTTGTGAGAATGGTCACTCAAGTCTCCATGATGAGGAAAAATAAGTCATGTGTGTACATGATGAGGAGATGTCTTAGGAATACACAGGCCCAGGAGGAAAATAAAACCAGAACACCATGGCTGAGACATTAATTTGGCTTCAAAAATATGAAGGTCCAGTAAGTGACTACTTTGAAAGCCAAACACTCTTACTGGCCTTGCAGAGCTACTAGTGTTCACAGAATGAGTGCAGGCCATCTGTCTGATAAAGCAAGTTATGAAGGGAAGGGATTTGGTGCCAAGTGGCTGCTGGAGACCAGCAGAAGCATAAACAACAGGGTCCAAGTGGAAACTCTCATGCTGAACAGATCTTGCTACTGTGGACAATCCTTTTGAAGCCATGACAGCACAGAGAGAGAGACCTTACAAAGAGCTTTAGGGAATGATTACTGCAAACATAGAAAGGACAACCAAAGTTGGGTTGGGGAGTATCTTGTCGACTCAGGCTGCCATACCCATATACCACAGACTAGGTGACTTTCATAACACAAATTTATTTCTCATAATCCTTTAGGAAGAGAAGTCCAAGATCAAGGTACTGTCTGTTTCAGGTAATGGAGAGGGTTCTCTTCAGGTTTTGCAGTCTTCTTGCTGTGAGTTCACATGACAGAGAAAGAGATCCATCTCTC
>NW_007063265.1:0-1711 GCF_000164805.1 Carlito syrichta | reverse complement strand
ATCAGATAGCATTTTCTTTTTTTTTTTTTTTAGTTGGAGTCTCACTCTGTCACCCAGACTGGAGTGCAGTGGCCGCTCCCAGCCACTGCAGCCTCGACCTGCTGGGCTCTGGCGATCCTTCTGCCTCAGCCTTCCAGGTAGCTGGAACTACACAAGCACATGCTACCATGCCTGGCTAATTTTTGATTTATTATAGAGATGAGGTCTCACCAAGTTGTCCAGGCAGGTCTTGAACCCACGGGCTCAGGCAATCCACTCGAGCCACCGAGCGTGGCCCAGATAGCATTTTCATTTGGCAGTATCTGTTCCAGATATGTGTCTAATATCTGTCAATCTCCATATATTTTACCCATTAAGAGGCTGGGCACAGTTCCCAATCTGGCAAGCTTAGAGAACCTAAGCCAACAAGTAAGAGTCAAAAGCCCAGGGAATTAACAGAGATTTGGACTGAGAATTTTAATTCAATAAATACTGAGTAGGTATTATGTTCTATAGCAACAGAATAATCAGATGAGGTTCCTGTCCTGCAGAATCTCTTCTTGAGAGGAGACCAACACATTCACCTAGCTGTAGGTAAGAAAGAAAAGGCAACTAAGATATAATTAGTATTTAAGATGCTGGGCATTGTTCAGTTCAGTTGCACAAAAATAGAATGAGACATACATTAATTTCTTCCATGATACAGATGATAAAACCAAGGGTTTAAGGGGTAAAGTCTTCACCCAAGGTCACCCTGAAGCTAACTAGTGAACTCCTGATAATACCCCCTTTGAAAAGACTCCTCAAGAAATGAGGAATGTAGAGAGAGAAAGAAGAAATGTCAGAAAAAGGGAGAACTCAGGACAAGAAACTCTGACTCCACCACCTTAATCTAGTCAATTGCCATCCCCCACTCTGCAGATAATGATTATATTGGATATTAAGAGACAAGAAATCTACTCCTAGCTCCACTACAGACTAGTTGTGTGGTCTTGGACAATACCAACAATGGATTCAAGTAAGACATTTGAAATTGTGTAACAACTGAAATTCACTCATGTGAATCTTCAAGTTGGAGTTTCAAGTGATTTATCTGAAGATAGGTGATGATGATAGATAGATGATATAAGATAGACAGATAGACACACAAATATATAAACTTTTATGTATCATATATTTACCCTAAATATTAAACTCTTAACCACTGAAATTTTTTTTTTTTTTTTGAGGTTGGTGTCTCACTCCATCATCCAGGCTGGAGGGCAGTGGCATGCTCACAGCAACACCAGCATTGACCTGGTGGACTCCAGTGATCCTTCTGCCTCAGCCTTCCAAGTAGCGGGAACTACAGGTGCATGCTACCATGCCCAGCTAATTTTTGCTTTATTGTAGAGATGAGGTCTTGCCAAGTTGCCCAGCTGAGTCTCAAACCCGTGGTCTCAGGCAATTCACTCACCTCAGCCTCCCAAAGTGGTGGGATTGCAGTCTGAGCCACTGAACCCAGACTGAAATTTCTTAATGGCTCTCCCCAGTACCTACTAGTGAGTCATCCTCATTCATTTGTCATGCAAGGTCTTTTTATGATATGACCTCAGCCTCTCTCATCATTTAATGACTCATTTTCTCTCTACATTTCCAATGTTTTAACCACATTTGACCACTATGTGTCTGCTTCTGTATCTGCTCATGGTGTTTATTCAGAATGTCCAGCCATCCTCAGTTCCTCTACCTG
>NW_007063264.1:0-850 GCF_000164805.1 Carlito syrichta | reverse complement strand
TCAAACCATGGCACCATCCATGACCATCCATGGCCACCCATGACCACCTGTATTCTGTCCACCCAGGCAACACCAGAGCTCACTCACTGGACTACATTCATTGCTAACACTGCAATGTGTCCTTTATTTTGGGCCAAAAGTTCATAAAAGCTCTGGAGTTTCTCCTCTTCACTGTTAAACAAAAATGAAAATATGTCACATGTAGAATGATCTGTATCTATATATGATACAGATATACTGTATGCTAAAGCTTTTCAATTTTGCTTATTATAAAGTTAAATTTGCCACCTTGATACAGTTTATTCATCTATAAAATTAAAACTTGAGTTTGTCTGACTTTATATACACACTAGATAAGAAGAGTCTCACATTTGAAGAAAGTACATTTGAGACAACCAGTACATTTGAGACAACCCTGGGTCCCAAGTGACACCCCCTTTCTCCCCATTGATTCTCTGGTGGTCAATAAACTGGCTGAATACTTTTGTAAGCAAAGGAGGCAGCATGTTGCTCCTGCTGTATGCAGTAGGTGTGCCAACCCCACCATCTTGACATCATTTCTGGCATGCATGTTTCAAGGCTGTCAGTCAAGCCCCATATTCTAGGTTTTGTAAGAGAGGAAACCCACAGTGGTTCAACCCATCATGCAAATGTACGTGGGTCCCAAGGCTTAGTATGTATGCATTGGGTATGGCCAAGAAACAGTTGCCATGAAGCCAGAACATGTGAGCCAACTCCTGCCTCCCATCAGCTGCTAACTACACCAGCACACGCATCACCACTATGGCCATGAGAGGGTGGTTAAGGATCAGTGATCGTCTCACAAGCGGGAGACATTCT
Source organism: Carlito syrichta (assembly GCF_000164805.1). Classification (NCBI taxonomy): domain Eukaryota; kingdom Metazoa; phylum Chordata; class Mammalia; order Primates; family Tarsiidae; genus Carlito; species Carlito syrichta. The sequence continues at coordinate 10 of NW_007063264.1, read as the reverse complement.
GACATTATCT
>NW_007063263.1:0-1073 GCF_000164805.1 Carlito syrichta | reverse complement strand
TCTTTTAGTCTCTCATTATTGTTTGATATCTGCATTTGCATTTTGAGACCTTCATTCTGGGGACTTTGCATTGTTTGTATTCCAAAGTCAATTTTCTCAGTGTCTGCTCTCCCAGGCGTCTGGGAGAGACCCATACTCTTCTTTTGGTTTTTCTTCATTTCTGTAGATTTTTCTCCCTTTACCCCTTTCCCTCCCCCTCTTCAATTCTGTTTTTGAGGGAAGGTGGGGTTGCTTTTATTTCTCTTCTGCAATGACCTGTTCTTCCTTATGAGGGTCTTCTGGTTTTGTTCACTTTTCCCTCTGTTTTACAGTCTGTCTATTCAGCAGTTTGCAGTCTTGGTCCCAACTATCAGGTGAGAGAGAGACACACGGCTGGGAAGAAGTGAAAAAAGACAGGTAAGAAAGATTCCCTAAAGAATACTGATAGGTTCAGAGAATCTCACAAGTTCACCTATGCCGTCGCCATCTTGCCCCGTCTCCTCGAAGATATTTTATTGGTAGAAATCAGTCTATATGGCTAAAAGCTTAAAAAAATGCATTGTTACTCATACATCATAATTTTAAATCGTTACAAAGCCATATACTCTAAAATAAATTCTCCACTCGGGTATCTTACTTATTAAATAATCTTAACACCAGTAAAGAGAAGATGTTTGCTAATTGTAAAAGATTCTAAATTTAAAATGCATGTGCTTTACATTAAAATAATTATCTAAGCCGGGCTCGGTGGCTCAGCCTGTAATCCCGTGCCTTGGGAGGTTGAGGTGAGTGGATTGCCTGAGCCCGCAGGTTCAAGACCCACCTGGGCAACTTGGTGAGACCTCATCTCTACAATAAATCAAATAATTAGCCGGGTGTGGTAGCGAGCGTCTGTAATTCCAGCTACTTGGAAGGCTGAGGCGGAAGGATCACCGGAGCTGTAGCAGGTCGAGGCTGCAGTGAACAGGAGTGGCCACTGCACTCCAGTCTGGGTGACAGAGTGAGATTCCAACTAAAAAATATAATAATAATAATAATAAATTGTTTAACTATATCATGCATGTCCCCTTCTGATCTGTTTATGCTGTTGCTTT
>NW_007063262.1:0-597 GCF_000164805.1 Carlito syrichta | reverse complement strand
CTTACAGAAACACTCCATCCAAAGACCACAGAATACACATTTCTACTCATCACCACATGGAACATATTCAAAGATAGACCACATACTCGGCCATAAATCAAGCATAAGCAAATTTAAAAGGACCGAAATTCTACCAAACACTTTCTCGGACCACAGTGGAATAAAATAAAACATTGACACCAACAAAGTCCCCCCAAAACCCACAAAGACATGGACACTAAACAGCATGATGCTAAACAACTCTTGGGTCAACGACGAAATCAAAACCGGGATCAAAAGCTACCTGGAAACAAATGAAAATGAAGAAACATCTTACCAGAATCTCTGGGATGCCTTGAAAGCTGTAGTAAGAGGGGAATTTATATCCCTCACATGAAGAAACACACATGAAGAAAATGGAAGGAACAGAAATTCACAACCTAACAAGCCACCTAAAGAAGCTGGAAAAGCAAGACCACAAAAACCCTAATTTCAGCAGTAGAATCCAGATCACCAAAATAAAAGCCCAAATACAGGACATAGAAGACAAAAAGATAATACAAAAAATCAATTTTCAAAAAGCTGGTTCTTCGAAAGGGTAAACAAGATTGATGTCCC
>NW_007063261.1:0-555 GCF_000164805.1 Carlito syrichta | reverse complement strand
CTGAAATTAGGGTTTTTGTGGTCTTGCTTTTCCAGCTTTTTTAGGTGGCTTCTTAGGCTGTTAATTTGTGATCCTTCCATTTTCTTCAGTGCGTTGGTAGGGATATAAATTCCCCTCTTACTACAGCTTTCATGGTGTCCCAGAGATTTTGTTAAGATGTTTCTTCATTTTCATTTGTTTCCATGTATCTTTTATTCTCTGTTTTGATTTCATCATTGACCCAGGAGTTGTTTAGCATCATGCTGTTTAGTGTCCATGTCTTTGTGGGTTTTGGGGGGACCATGTTGGTGTTAATGTTTATTTTTATTCCACTGTGGTCCGAGAAGGTGCATGGTAAAATTTCAGTTCTTTTAAATTTGCTTATGCTTGATTTATGGCCAAGTATGTGGTCGATCTTAGAGTACGTTCCTTGTGGTGATGAGTAGAATATGTATTCTGTGGTCTTTGGATGGAGGGTTCTGTAGGTATCAATTAAGTCCATTTGATCAAGAGTTGCATTGAGGTTTCAGATCTCGTTGTTGATTTTTTGTCCTGATGATCTGTCTAGGGTGTGAA
>NW_007063260.1:54835-55666 GCF_000164805.1 Carlito syrichta | reverse complement strand
CAGCTGTGCTGGTAATCTGGTATTTGGGAGGGGCTGGGCAGAAATTCTTCTTTGGCTGTTGTCTTAACAGCTATGTGGGAGTGCCACAGGTGATTCTTGAGATTTTATTTTATTTCTTAAAATGTGCTTTTGAAGATGAATCATTGTTTGTCAAGCCTCTACCTGAGGAAATTAGTTTCTCACTGAGACTTAAAGAAGACTACTGTGTTTTCGGTACCTTTTTTTTGTGGTCAAGTTTCTATTCTTAGATCCCTTGTAGCTTGTTTATCACAACAAATTAGGATTTATGAACCAACTTTTTCTAGAGACTCATCACAACTGTTACATAAGTTTAAAACTAATAGACTTCTAATTGTGTTTAAAAGCTATGATTTTCTACTTTCTTTTCCAATATTTCATTGATTCCATCAACATATGTTGAAATAGTGAAAAAAACCCACAAATTCTTAATGGTTGTCTACAATTTACACAGTTTGTATCATGCTTTGTATTTTTTAAACCTATTTTCTGTTGATAAATGTTTAAGTTGTTTCTAATGTTTACTACCACAAGCAATGCTGTAATGTCAATTTATCTTTTTTATTTGTAGGTTTTTTATGTTTTATTACTATTAAACTTTTGTTATATATCTTACAAATATTTTCCTTCAGACTTTCCCTGTCCCTCCCTTTTGCTTATCTTTTTAGGTCTTGTTGGTAGCTAAGACTAATCTTTGGTACAAACAACATTACAACTATCAGCACAGGGACTATCACTAAAATTTACATAACATCTAGCTAAATAATATACATTCAGAACAAATGATCAAATAATGCATAGTTCTACATTTTT
>NW_007063260.1:1442-54606 GCF_000164805.1 Carlito syrichta | reverse complement strand
CACAAAGGAGGACCAAAACAAAAAGTAGATAGCTACACATCAAACAGTGCATCTAAGGGAGAATGCTGAAATACAACACAGAAGTTTCAGGGATTCTCTAAGGCATGAAAGCTTGTGATGGCTATATACAGGGTGAAGTGATGCAGCCTCAGGATAGTCACAGAACCAATAGATGCTCTTCATTGCAGGGGAAAAATAAATGAGAGATACCAGAAGTCCACATTCTCACCACAATTACCAACAGTTCTATGAATAGGAAAGTCCTTCTGCCCTCAAAGGCCTTGACCCTAGTATAGGGAGTTGTCTGGAGTCCATGAGACCACATTGTTCCAGAGAAGCAAATAATTCTGGGTCTCATCCTTAAGACCCAAGCAATAAAGCAAAGTATTATTTTGAGAGTGGAACCCCAATAATTAAACTGTATCTTGCCTTAGAGTTAAATAAACCCTACATCTCCACATCCCTGGGGACCCACTGACATCCTCCCACATTCACCCAGAGGACTGCAGGTTGTGACTCCTGCTGAACCCAGTGGTGTGACTGTGTTGCGGGCACCTGAACCTATGCAATACCCTAAATTCTGGGAAACTGACAGTCCAACACATCAGGGAGATGCTCCCTGACTCCTACCCAGAGCATAGGGAACCAAAGCATGCATTTCTCAGAGCCTGAGAGCAACATACCTAGGGCCACTGTATCAGACATATTGCTCTCCTCCAGTAGTGGGACCATCGTGCACCTTTGCACCCCATTGCAGACTGGAATACCAGTCTATTGGCCCTACACAAACAATACTAGCACCTGGGGTCCCACCAGAGGTCTCAGAGAATGGTACAAACCAGCCCACCATGGACACCACCAGCACACATATGCACTACCTGGATGCCAAGGAACAGGTATGACTAGCCTGTTGCTGATATTGCTGGTGTCCACATCCCCTGCCTGGATGCCCAAGAACCAACCCACCATCATTACCACCAATGTTCACATGCCCCACCTGGAGACTTGAGAAGTAGACTGCCTTGGCCTACCAGTGTCCATGAGACCAACCTAGGGGCCCAAAGGCCATCTAGCCCTCAGCTCATTAATGCTACCTCTGATGCTCATGTTTGTCACCTGGGGAACCAAGTCCATCTGGTCCATTGGCACCACTGCCATAGCCTTCACATCCTACCCAAGGCCTGGTTTATGCCACTACCACTGTCAGTTCCTGGATGTGCATCCTATGGGCCTGATGACCAGCCTGACTGGCACCCTCATCCCCAGCAAAACCTCTTCACAACCTTCACAAACAACTACAGTCTAAGTCATTAAGGAACTTATAGGCACCACTGACATTGATGACAGTTGACTTAATCATACATATACTATACTACAGTGCTTATCCATAACCAAAACCAAACTACCCTAATCAATTGACATTTTAGATACAGCTACAGTAAAAAGATTTTTCCTGTAAAAGCTATTTCACAAAACTGGGAGAAGTGATGGTTACACCAGTTGCATGGATATCAATGTAAGGACACAAGAAACATGAAAGAAAGAAAAAGAAAAGAAAATACAAAATTTCTAGAGGAACACAATAATTCAGCAACAGATCCCAAAGAAAAGGAAATCTAGTAAATGCAAGCGAAGGATTTCAAAATAAACCAATCAAGATAATGAGAACATAGATACACAATACAAATATATAATATATACATATCTGTATGTGTGTGTATATATATGTAAAACAATTTATGATCTGAATAATAAGTTCAACAAAGAAATAAATATAACAAAAAAGAACCACACAGAAATCCTGGAAGTGGAGAATACAATAAAGGAAATAAAAAGTACAATCAAGAACTTCAACAATAGGCCAGCTCAAGCAGAAGACTTTCTGAAGTTGTAGACAGGTCTTTTGAAATAACCCAGTCTGACTATGAAAAAGAATAACGAATTTTTAAAAAGAAGTGGCACATGGGACAACACACAGTGAACAAATATTTAAATTTTGTGATCTCCAAGAGGTGAAAAGATTAAAAAAAGCATAGAAAAACCTATTTACTAAAGTAATAACTGTTTTCTTCTCAAGTCCTAGAAGAGATAAAGACAAACTCATAGACTCCCAAATAAATTTAACCCAAAGAGTTTATCTTCTAGGCACATTGTAATCAAACTCAAAAGTCAAAGACAAAAGAGAATTCTAAAACAGTGAGAGAAAACCATAAATCAAATGCTAAATAATACTCATTAGATTAATAGCAGATTTCTCAGCAGAAACCTTACAGGCCAGGAGAGAATTGGGTGATGTATTCAAAGTCCAGGAAAAAACAAAAAACAAAAACAACAATCACCAAAAATGCTATACCAAATCCTTCAGAAATGACAGAGAAATAAAGTCTTTCCTAGACAAATAAAACCAGAGAGAATTCACCATCACTAGAGTGGCTCTACAAGAAATACTTAGGAGAATCCTATTTATGGAAGTGAAAGGATGTTATCTACCATCATGAAAGCACACTAAAGAATAAAACTAAATGGTAGATTAGATACCCAAATTAGAAGGGAAATAGATAAAATATTGTCACTATAGAAAGTCACAAAATTGCAAAGATAAACAAAAAGAGAGAAAGTAATAAAGGATAAACAGGAAAATCAGAAAGCAATTAACAAAATGACATGATTAAGTTTTTACCTATAAATAATAAATAATAAACTTGAATGTAAATCATTTAAATTTCCCAATTAAAGATATAAACTGACCGTGTGGATTTAAAAAACAAAACCCAAATATATGCTACCTATAAGAAGTTCGCTTCTCCTGTAAAAAACATGTATGAAGTGAAAGGTTAAAAAATGACAGTCCATGAAAATAAAAAATGTGTAGAAGTAGATTAACTACACTTACATCAGAAAAAATAGACTTCAAGTAAAAACAATGTAAAAAAAGACAAAGAAGGTCATTCTTTAATGATAAAGGTATCAATTAGGCAAAAGGATATAATAAATGTAGATGTATTTGCACCCAACACTGGACTACTCAGATATATAAAGCAAATATTAGTTAAACTGAAGAAAGATTTATACCTCCATACAACAATAGTTAGAAATTTAAATACCAGACTTTCAATGTTAGACAAATCATATAGAGAGAAAATAAACAACAAAACAGACTACACTATAGACCAAATCCACCTAAAAGGCATTTATAGAACATTTTATCCAACAACTACAGAATACACATTCTTCTCATATTATCAGCACATGAAAAGTTATCTAGCATAGACCACAGGTTAGTTCACAAAACAATTCTCTACAAATACTTAAAAAATCAGAATCATATCAAGTGTCATCTCAGAAAATAATGGAATAAAACTAGAAATCATTAGCAAGAAGTACTTTGACAATTACACAAATTAAGTAACGTCCTACCAATCTACCAGTGGATCAATGAAGAAACTAGGAAGGAAATAATTGTTTTTGAAAAAAATGAAAATGAAAACACAACATACTAAAACCTATAAGATACAGAAAAAGCAGTAATAAGAGGGGGGGTTTATAGCAATAAATGGCTTTATCAAATAAATAGATTTCAAATAAACAACAATCTAATGATGCACCTCAAATAACTAGAAAAGCAAGAACAAACCAAATCTAAAATTAGCATAAGGAAAGCAACAATAAAGATCAGAATAGAATTAAATGGAATATAGACTAAAACAAATTACAAAAAATCAACAGAATTAGGTGTTATTTTTGAAAACATAAACAAAAGTGACAAACTGCTAGCTAGACTAATAAAAAAGAGAGAGATAAAAGCCAAACAAATAAAAGTGGAAACTAAAAAGGAGGCATTGCAACTGATACCACAGAAATACAAAGGATCATTAGAGACTGTTATAAGCAATTATGCACCAACAAACTGGAAAACCTAGAAGAAATGGATGAATTACTGGACACACACAACCTATTAAGGTTGTACCATGTGGAAATAGAAAACTTAGACAGATACGTAACATTATTGTATCAGAAGCAAAAAATCTCCTAACAAAGAAAACAAAACCAGATTAGATGCCTTTACTGTTGAATTCTATCAAACATTTAAATAAAAACAAACAGCAATTCTCAAACCAAAGAAATTGAAAAGGAGGAACTTTTTTTCTAACTCATGCTACAAAGTAAACATTACCCAATTCTTAAACCAGACAAAGCTGCAACAACAATAAAAACAACAAAACAAAAACTGTAGGCCAATATCCCTGATGAAATTATGTATCAGACTGTTTTGTGCTGCTAAAAAGGAATTTCTGAGAATGGGTAACTCATAAAGAAAAGAGGACTATTTGGCTCATGGTTTTGCAGGCCGTTCAAGAAAAATGACACCAGCGTCTGATTCTGGTGTAGACCTCAGAAAGCATCTACTCATGGTCAAATGCAAAATCTTCAATAAAATACTAGTAAGCCAAATTCAACAACATATCACAAAGATAGTACACGATGATCCAGTGGAGTTTGGGTCATTTTTAAAAGACATAATTCTGACTGTCATAATTCCAAATGTTGAAATTTCTAAAAAATAAAATTTCAAAAATATAATTCTGGAAAAACAATTTTAAAATAATTTAAAATACACTTATTTACATTTTTAAAAGTAAGTTTCCGAAACAAAAACATGAAAGAACACTTTCTAGGTCACTTTACACAATAAAATAGGCAATAACAACATACATATTTTTGCAAGCATAAATATTAACATGAGTTGCTGGGTATCTTCTGTTCACATAGAAATAGATCAATTTGTGACCAACCTGGGCAACATGGTGAGAGCTTGTCTCTGCAATAAATCAAAAAATTAACCAGGTGTGGTAGCATGCACCTGTAGTTCTGGCTACTTGGAAGGCAAAGACGAAAGGGTCGCTGAGCCCAGCAGGTAGACACTGGAGTGGCTGTTAGTGTGCCACTGCACTCCAGCCTGGGCGATGGAGTGAGACTCCAACTCAAAAAAAAGAAAGAAAGAAGGAAAGAAAGAAATACATCAAAATGCTAAATGTGTAAATGCATATCACTCTGGTTGGTGATTGTATACACCCAGCTTTATAACTACAGTCATATGAAATACTATGGTGGGCAACCTAACTTATATCAATCAAACACCATAACAAATCACCATTCCATAGGTAATTAACCAAATATCCAAGATTTTGAGAAATTTTATCTTTTACAAATGCAGGTGTACAAAGAGGACATCTTTTTCATTTATTGATGAAGTTTCAACATTTTTACACACAGTACTTACACAGAGAATCAGCGTTATAATAATGCACCTTGGTAAAGTTGAATTTGAAAAAAATGCATAAATATTAACTCTCTAGAAGTGTTTATACAATTTATATCTCCATTATTGAAAATTATGCAAAGATGAAATATTCAGAGTACAGCAAATTGTTAAAAAAAAAAAAAAGATGCTGACAATTTAAAATAGTGGAAAAAACAGTGAACAAAGGACAAAAGACTCTCTAAAATCTAAAAATATTTAAAATGTGAAAAAGGTATTACATAAGGGTGTCTCCTGCATGTTCTAAGGTTCTTATAGTTTGAAGTTTTAAGTTTAGGTCTTTGATCCTTTTAGAGTTGATTTTTGTGTATTGTGATAGATAGGAGGCTTGTTTTAATCTTCTGCATGTGATCAGCCAGTTTTCCTAGTACCATTTACTGAATAAGTTCTCTCCCCACTGGTTGTCACTGAAGGCTTTGTCAAAGATAACTCAATGAGAAATTGAGGTTTTGCTTCAGGAGTCTCTATCCTGTTCCATTGGTCTTTATGCCTGTTCTTGTACCAATACCAGGCTGTTTTGATTATGTAGACTTATAATAAAGTTTAAAATCTGGAAGTGTGATACCTCCTGTTTTGTTTCTTTTGCTGAGAATTGTTTTGGCTATCCATGGTCATTATGTTTTCATATTAATTTCTGTATTGTCATTTCCAGGTCTGAGAAGAATGATGCTGGTAATTTAATGGGTACTGCATTAAATCCGTAGATTGTCTTAGGTAGGATGAACATTTTAACAATGTTGATTCTTTCAATCCATGAACATGGAATATTTTGCCATTTGTTTGTGTCATCTCTTATTTCTTTAAGCAGTGTTTTGTACTTTGCGTTGTAAAGGTCTTTCACATCTCTGGTTAGAAAGATACTGAGGAATTTCTTTTTTGTTGTTGTTGCTGTTGCTATTGTGAATGGAATTGTGCTTTTTATGTGGTTCTCTGCCTGTTTGTTGTGGTGTATAAGAATGTGACCATCTTTTGCATGATGATTTTGTATCCTGGCATTCAATTCCGATCAAAATCACAAATGCAGAGACTCCTGAAGATGGCGACGGCATAGGTGGATCCGTGAGACTATCCGAACATGAATTTCCAAAAAGACTCTTACTTTTCTTCCTGCACCACCCTGACCACTGCCAGCCACACTGGTATGAGGCCCAGGGACCTTTGGTCCCATGCAGGGCCAGATGTTGCGGCCCGGCTGCAGCTGCTCCACTATATGTAACTCCAGCCGGCTAGGGAATCCCAAATCCCAGATCCCAGCTCCCTCCCTGGTTACATCATCATGACCAGCACCCAGCACCAAGCTGCCAGTCACCCGGGGAGGCTCTGGGTGACCACTCCTCAGAGATACCATTCCCATTTCTGGCTGAAGTGCCCTGTGAGGGACTCAGAGCCACCACTGGCCCTCTGGAGCTTTGGAGATCTGGAGCCCCGGGCCCACCCTGGCTGAGGCACTCAGCGTGTGACTGCAAGCTTGTGTAAGGTGCTGATCGGAGGCTTCCAGCTCCAGAGGAGGGAACCCCTGACTCTCTCCTCCACCCCAGCCTACTGGTGGCACCCCGGATGCAGTGCCCAGCTGTGCAGCTGATCCCACCTAGACACCCACAAGAGCATCTCTAAAAGTGAAAGTAAAACTACCACCTCCGCCATTTTCAAGGCAGATTTGCATCGCCCTGCCGACCTATCAGAGCCTCCACCTCAGTTCCCACAGTGATGTTGTTAAACAGGAGACAAAGCTCCTCCCTTATGCTGAACAGAGACAAGTCACAGATCTCCCAGGCAGCAGGCTAGCTGCCTGCAACAAAAACAGAGGGGAGAGGCTAGAGATTAAAGCTCAAGGGACTTAAGCCACTAAAAGACGAGAGAAAAATCTACACAAATGAAGAAGAACCAAAAGAATATGGGTCTCTCCCAGACTCCTGGGAGGGCAGACTCTGAGAAAACTGACTTTGGAATGCAAACAATGAAGATCCCTCAGAATGAAGGATCTCAAACTACAAACCTAAATATCAAGACATTAATGGAGAGATTAAAAAGAATTGAGGAGACTCAAGAAGAAACTAGAAAGAAGCTGATATCTGAGATAACAGTAATAAAGAATACTGTGAATGAAATAAATAGCAAACTGATAAGCATGGAAAGCAGAATTATCCAAGCAGAAGAATCTCAGAGCTTGAGGACTAAAATATAGAACTAACCCAAACTCTCAAAAACACAGAAAATAAGCTAAAAAAGACAGAAAAAAACCTTCAAGAGATGAGTGATTACTTCAAGAGAAAGAACCTAAGAGTAATTAGCCTTCCTGAGGCAGAAAGACAGACAGAGACCACACTGGAACAAACTTTCCATGAGATCATTCAAGAAAACTTCCCTTATCTAATCAGTGATGCAAAAACTCAAACACAAGAGATTCAGAGAACCCCTGCAAGACAATAAATGAGAAAACCAACTTCTAGACACATAATAATTTGCCTAAACAAAGTTGGCATAAAAGAAAAAATACTAAAGGCAGCAAGAGAAAAAGGCCAGATCACCTACCATGGAAGACCAATTTGAATAGCAGCAGATTTATCTACAGAAACCCTGCAGGCTAGGAGAACTTGGAGCCCTATCTTCAAAGTCCTAAAAGATAAACAATTCAACCAAGAATAACCTACCCAGCCAGATTAAGCTTCATCAGTGAGGGATAATTAAAATCTTTCCCAGATATCCAGTCTCTCAGAACTTACACTGACACCAAACCACCTCTACATGAAACACTCAAGAAAGCACTAAACACAGAAGAAAAGGTGAAAAAAAGAACAACGTTCTTCACAAGAGTACAGGAGAAAGAATAAAATACACATGAACCAACCCCCAAAACAAAAAAAGACAATAAACCAAGTGGAAGAACAACTCTATAAGAACTCTATGATAGAGATGAACTCTCACATTTCAATAATTAGCCTGAATTTGTGAATGGACTAAATACACCACTGAAAAGACTTAGAATGACAAAATGGATACAATATCACCAGGCAACAATATACTACCCTCAAGGGACCCATCTCACTAGAAAGGACATACACAGACTCAAAGTGAGAGGATGGCAAACATATTTGCAGGCAAATGGAACATAAAACAAAGGAGGAGTCATAATCCTAATTTCAGACAAAATACCATTTAAGCTATCAAAAATTAAAAAAGATACAGAGGGTCACTACATAATGATAAAACGTTTACTCCATCAACAGGAAATATCTATCCTAAACATATATGCACCTAACATAGATGAACCAACTTTTATAAAGCAACTCCTAGGAAAACTAAAAAAGGATATTGACTCTAACACCATCATAACTGGGGACTTTAATACCCCACTCACAACCCTAGACAGATCATTGGGACAAAAATATCAGCAATGAGATCTGGAACCTCAATGTGACTCTGGACCAAATGGACTTAATTGATACCTACAGAACACTCCATCCAAAGACCAGAGAATACACATTCTACTCATCACCGCATGGAACGTATTCCAAGATCGACCACATAACTGACCATAAGTCAAGCATAAGCAAATTTAAAAGGACTGAAATTCTACCATGCACCTTCCTGGACCACAGTGGAATAAAAATAAACATTAACACCAACAAGGTCCCCCCAAAACCCACAAAGACATGGTCACTAAACAGCATGATGCTAAACAACTCCTGGGTCAATGATGAAATCAAAACAGAGATCAAAAGATACCTGGAAACAAATGAAAATGAAGAAACATCTTACCAAAATCTCTGGGATACCTTAAAAGCTGTAGTAAGAGGGGAATTTATATCCCTACAAACACACATGAAGAAAATGGAAGGAACACAAATTAACAGTCTAACAAGCCACCTAAGGAAGCTGGAAAAGCAAGACCACAAAAACCCTAATTTCAGCAGAAGAATCCAGATCTCCAAAATAAAAGCCCAAATCCAGGACATAGAAGACAAAAAGGTAATAAAAAAAATCAATGAAACAAAAAACTGGTTCTTCGAAAGGATAAACAAGATCGATGGTCCCCTAGCTAGACTGACCAAGAAAAAGAAAGAAAACACCCAAATAAGCACAATCAGAAACACAAAAGATGAAGTCACATCTGACCCTGAAGAAATACAAAAGATCATCAGAGACTACTATGTACACTTGTATGGAAACAAACTTGAAAACCTCAAGGAAATGGAAGACTTTCTGTCATCACAAAACCTACCTAGGTTGAAACAAGAAGAAATTGAGACCCTAACTAGACCAATAACAATCAAGGAAATTGACTATGTAATAAGAAAACTACCTACAGAAAAAAACCCTGGACCGGATGGCTGTCCAGCAGAATTCTACAAGACATTTAAGGAGGAACTGATTTCAATCCTACTGAAGCTATTTCAGGTAATTGAGAAAGATGGAACCCTCCCCAAATCATTTTATGAAGCTAACATCACATTGATACCCAAGCCAGGTAAAGATTCAACAAAAAAAGAGAACTACAGGTCAATATCTTTGATGAACATAGATGCTAAAATTCTCAACAAGATCCTAGCAAACCGGATTCAGCAATACATCTCAAAAATCATCCATTGTGCCCAAGTAGGCTTCATTCCTGGGATGCAAACCTGGTTCAACATTCATAAAACAATAAATGTAATTAAATACATCAACAGATGTCAAAACAAAAACCACATGATTATATCATTAGATGCAGAAAAAACTTTTGATAAAATCCAGCAGCCCTTCTTGATAAAAACCCTCAAACATCTAGTCATACAGGGAACATAACTCAAAGTAGTAAAAGTCATCTACAAGAAACCCACAGCTAGCATTCTCCTAAATGGACAAAAATTGGAACCATTTCCCCTGAAACTGGATCAAGACAAGGATGCCCACTCACACCCCTCCTGTTGAATATAGTATTAGAAGTCCTGGCTAGAGCAATCAGAGAAGAGAAGGCAATCAGGGGTATCCAAATAGGAAAAGAGGAAGTCAAGTTATCTCTCTTTGCAGATGACATGATCGTGTACCTTGAAAACCCAAGAGAATCTGTCAAAAACCTCCTTACACTGATAAAGGCCTTCGGCAAAGTCTCAGGATATAAAATAAATGTGCTAAAGACAATCGCATTTCTTTACACCAACAATAAGCAAACAGAAACCCAAATAAGAAGCACAATTCCATTCAAAATAGCCACAAAAAAATGAAATACATTGGCATCTTCCTAACCAGAGACGTGAAAGACCTTTACAATGAAAACTACAAAACTCTGCTCAGAGAAATCAAAGATGACATAAACAAGTGGAAAAATATCCCATGCTCATGGATTGGAAGAATCAACATTGTGAAGATGTCCATCTTACCTAAGACAATCTACAGATTCAATGCAATACCTATCAAATTACCAGCAACATTCTTCTCAGACCTAGAAAAAACAGCACAGGAATTCATATGGAAACACAAACGACCAAGAATAGCCAGAACAATCCTCAGCCAAAAAAAAAAAAACAAAAAAAACAAAGCAGGTGGTACACATTACCAGACTTCAAACTTTACTATAAAGCTACAATCATCAAAACAGCTTGGTATTGGTATAGGAACAGGCATATAGATCAATGGAATAGAATTGAGATCCCAGAAGCAAAACCTCAATTTCTCAACCAACTCATCTTCAACAAAGCCTCCACCACCTATCACTGGGGAGAGGAGAACATATTCAGTAAATGGTGCTGGGAAAACTGGCTGACCATATGCAGAAGATTGAAACAGGACCCCTATCTATACCCATACACAAAAATTAACTCCAAATGGATGAGAGACCTAAATGTAAGACGTCAAACCATAAGAACCTTAGAAAATGAAGGACATACCCTCATGGAAATTGGAACTGGCATCCAATTCCTGAACAAAACTCAAAACCCACAGACCATAAGGATAAGATAGACAAGTGGGATCTCATTAAACTGATAAGCTTCTGCAAAGCCAAAGAAACCATCTAGAGAGCAGGAAGACAGCCTACAGACTGGGAAAAAGTATTTGCCAACTCCAGGTCTGACAAAGGATTAGTATCTTGGATCTACAAGGAACTCAAACATGCTGAAAAGAAAACAACAAACAACCCCATTATAAAATGGGCAAAAGATATGAACAGACACTTCACAAAGGAAGACATCCAAGCAGCCAGCAGACACATGAAGAAATGCTCAACCTCACTAATCATCAGGGGGATGCAGATCAAAATAACACTGAGATACCACCTAACTCCAGTCAGAATGGCAATTATCAATAACTCAGAAAATAATAGTTGTTGGAGAGGATGTGGCGAAAAGGGAACACTCCTACATTATTGGTGAGAGTGTAAACTAGTACAACTTCTGTGGAATGCAGTGTGGTGATTCCTAAAAGCTCTAAACATCAACCTCCCATGTGACCCTGCAATCCCCCTACTGGGAATATATCCTGAAGAACTCAAATCACTCTATAAAAAAGATACCTGCACACGTATGTTTATCGCAGCATTGTTCACAATAGCAAGAACCTGGAACTAACCACGCTGTCTATCAAAAGATGACTGGATTAAAAAAAGGTGGTACACATACATGATGGAATACTATGCAACCATAAAAAAGAACAAAATCATGAATTTCGCAGCAACATGGATGGAGCTAGAGTCTATAATACTGAGTGACCTCTCACAGAAACAAAGATCTGAGTATCACATATTCTCACTCATATAGTGAACCTTGATCATTCAATGCACAACCATAAGAAAATGACTGACAGTGGTACGAAACTATGAGGGGGGGGGTGGGACTAATGGTAGTAAACATCTGTCTGGGGACGGGGAGGTACCTGTTATCAACAAGGGGGCCTGAATAAAGCATATTTGTATACCTAACCCTTAACTGTACCCCACATTATCAAAATAAAAAATATTGATAAAAAAACCCACATATGCCCATGTCACAAGAGATAAGATTAACAAATGAGACCTCATCAAACTGAAAAGCTTCTGCAAAGCAAAAGAAACCATCAAGAGAGCAGGGAGATAGCCTACAGAATGGGAAAGATATTTGTCTGCTGTATATTTGACAAAAACCTAACATCTAGGATCTACAAGGAACTCAAATGTGCTGAAAAGAAAAAAACAGTCGTATTAAAAAGTGAACAAAATATATAAATAGACACTTCTCAAAAGAAGACCTGCAAGCAGTCAACAGATACATGAAAAAATGCTCAGCATCACTAATCATCAAAGAAATGCAAATTAAAACCCCACTGAGATACCACCTAACTCCAGTCAGGATGACCATCATCAATAACTCAAAAAACAACAGATGGTGGAGAGGATGTGGAGAAAAAGGAATACTTCTACACTGTTGGTGGGACTGTAAACTAGTACAGTCTCTGTGAAAAACAGTGTAGTGATTCCTAAATGATCTAAAAATGGACCTTCCGTATGACCCAGCAATTCCCATTCTGGGAATATACCCGAAGGAATGGAGATCACCCTGTGAAGAAGACACTGCACATGCATGTTTATTGCAGCATTATTCACAATAGC
The DNA here is from genome assembly GCF_000164805.1 of Carlito syrichta. Taxonomy (NCBI): domain Eukaryota; kingdom Metazoa; phylum Chordata; class Mammalia; order Primates; family Tarsiidae; genus Carlito; species Carlito syrichta. The sequence continues at coordinate 41,725 of NW_007063260.1, read as the reverse complement.
AAAAATAGGAACCAACTGTGCTGCCCATCTAAAGTGGACTGGATAAAAAAAAAAGTGGTACATATACACGATGTAATATTATGCAGTCATAATGAAGGACTAAATCATGAACTACGCAGCAATTTGGATGGACCTAGAGTCTGAGTGTTCTATCGCAGAAACAGACAACTGAGTACCACATGTTCTCACTCATAAGCAGACCCTGAACAATTATCATAATGCTATAAGAAAGGAATTGGCAGTAGCAAGAAACTGCCTGGGGATGGGATGGGACACACTTCATCAATAAGGGTACCTGATCTCAAACCAGGTGAAGTGGGGACCAAAGCGAGGTCCAAACTTTACCTGTACAATGATCCTCTGTATGCCTAACTCTGAATTGTACCCCATATCTTGAAAATAAAAACTACAAAATAAATAAATAAATAACTAAAAATAAAAGTTAAAAAAAGTGTATTATAGGGATAGATTACGGGCAATCACACAGAGATAATCTATAAGAGCTGGCCAATTTTCACAATCATTAACTATTTTCTGAGTTAGTGCATTTCAGTAAATAGATTCTTTTTCCTTAGAGCATGGCTCTCCTTGGAGAATATGTTCACATTCATTTTTTAAATGTGGTACTTCTTTTCTTGAAATTCTTCTATGGTTTGTTTTAAACTGACACGAGTGTTCCCTGTTTAAATGTCCTATCTTCTATGCCATGTTTCTATATTGTTTTTGATATGTAGAAATTTATTTCACAAGCACTTATATACAGATCATGAATTTGACAGAAACTACACCAGTGATCAAATAGCAATATTGCTAAATAAGTATATTATTATAATGTGCAATATAATTGTTTTTGAGCTAGTTAGTGACCCCACTGGCTTCTTCAGGCAAATCCAGCTTTAATTTATTAAACTCTCTTAGAATTTCATTAGCTGAAAAACAAACAAATACAGACAAATGCCACGTTTTTTAAACTGTAGTTTTTATTATGTCCATATTGTGTGGCCAAACCACTCATCTGAAATTTCTGCAAATAATACAGTAAGAAGGCGTAAATGCCACCTAACATGATGCAACTATTCTGTATACAACCAAAAGGTACTAATTCCATCCTCAGAATTTGACTTTCAGGATTTCACCATTCAGGATTTCAATCTTCTTGGATTATGATTTTTGGGATTTTAGGCTTTAAGAATTTTGATTTTTAGGGATTTTAATCTTTAAGAATTTCAACATTCAGGATCATAGTATGTAGGATTGTGTTTTTCATGTTTATAATTGGCATCAAATCAAATAAAATTTATCCCAGGGTTGCAAGGATGTTTCAATCTATGCAAACCAAAAAAATAAGATATACCAAATCAACAAGATGAAAGACAAAAACCATGTAATCTCATAAAATACAGAAAAAGCATTTGATAAAATTCAACTCTTTTTAATGATAAAAACTCTCAACAAACTGGGTATCAAAAGACACTTCCAAACAATAAAGGTCATATATAAAAAAATGCACAGCTAACATTATGCTAAATGAAAAAAATTGAAAGCTTTTTCTCTAAGTTCTGGAACAAGACAATGATGTTCACTTTCACCACTTTTTATTCAACATAGTACTGGAAGTTTTAGCCAGAGCAATTCTGTAAGAGAAAGAAATAGGGTATACAAATTGGGGGGAAAAAAATCAAATGGTGCTTGTTTGCAGATGACATGCTCTTATATTTAGAAAAACCTAAAGACTCCAATCAAACAAACAAAAAAACTTAGAACGGATAAAATATAGTCGTAAAATTGCAGGATGCAAAATTAACACACAAAAATCAGTAGCATTTCTGTACAAAAATAGCAAACAATCTAGAAAAGAAAATTAGGAAAGCAACCCCGGAATATTATGCAGCCATAAAGACAAAATCATGAACTTCACAGCAAACTGGATGGACTTGGAGTCTATAATAGTGATATATCACAGAAACAAAGAACTGAGTATCACATGTTCTCACTCATAAACGGACCCTGAACAATTATCGTAATACTATAAGAGAAGGATTAGCAGTAGCAGGAAACCACCAGGGGAGTTGGGGGCGGGGGGGGAGGCGGGATTGGCAATAGTGGGAATCTGCCGGGGGAGGGGGACACATCTAATCAACAAGGGTACCTGCATAATGAACAGCCTGAATGTATCCCCATCTTTAAAATAAAAAAAAAATTAAAAGAGAAAAAATAACATAAAATTCTACTTGTTTCACACACAAAAAGAAAGCAACCCCATTTACAATAGGTACAAGAATAAAAACCTAGAAACAAATTTAACCAAAAAAGTGAAAGATCTCTACAATAAAACACAAATGAAAGGAATTGAAGAGGACACAACAAATAAAAAGATATCCCATGTTTATGAATTGGAATAATTAATATTGTTAAAATGTCCATAATGCCCAAAGTGGTCTACAAATTCAATGTAATTTCTGTCAAAATACCACTGACATTCTTCACAGAAAGAGGAAAAAAAATCCCAAACTCCTAACATTTGTATACAACCACAACAAACCCCAAATAGCCAAGGCAATTATGAGCAAAAAGAACAAAGCTGAGGCCATCATACTATCTGACTTCAAAATATGCTACATAGTTATAGTAACCAAAGCAGAATGATGGTCTTTCACTTGCAGCAATGTGGATGGCACTGGATGACATAATGAAATAAGTGAAGCACAGAAAGATAAATATTACATGTTCTCTCTCACATGTTGGAGGTAAAAAAGCTGATCTCAAGTGGTAGAAAGTGGAATGGTGGTTATCAGAGACTGGCAAGTATATTGGGGAAGGGAGGATAAGGAGAGGTTGGTTAATGAGTACCAAAATACAGTTAGATAAAAGCAATAAATTCTAGAAACAGATAGACCATTAAAACAGAATGGAGAACCCATAAATAAATCCACTTAAAGCCAATTCATTTTCAGCAAAGGTACAGGAACATCCATTAGGCAAAGAACATGCTTTTCAATAAATGATCTATTTTTTCAATAGATAATCATATGCAGAAGGATGAAACTAGACATGTATCTCTTACTATGTGTAAAAATAAGCTCAAATTGATTAAAGACTTAAACATAATACTGAAAACTATAAAACTACTATAATAAAATATTTGGTAAATGCTTCAAGACATTAGTCTGGACAAGGATATTTTGTGTCAGACATTAGAAGTAAAATTAGACAAATGAGAGCACATCAAGATAAAAAATATTAAGCACAGCAAAAAGAAGCAAGCAACAGAGTGAAGAGGCAACCTACATAAGGGGAGAAAATATTTGCAAATGATTCCTTGTACAAGGAATTAATAATAAAATTTATAAGAATCTTAAGCAAAACAACAGTGAAAAATAATAAATAAAAACATCAAATAATTGTATCTAAAATTGGCAAATGATCTGAGTAGACATTTCTCCAAAGAAGACATACAGGGCCTGGTGCAGTGGCTTATGCCTGTAATCCCAGCACTTTGGGAGACTGAAGTGGGAGGATCACTTGAAGTCAGGAGTTTGAGGCCAACTTGGGCAGCAAAGAAAAAAAAGCTTAAAAAGTAAAAAATTAGTCAGGCGCAGTGACATATACCTGTTGTCACTGCTACTCGAGTGGCCAAGGGGAAGAATTGCTTGATGCTTGAGCCCAGGAGTTTAAGGCTGCAATGAATTATAACTGAGCCTTGCACTGTAGCCTGAGCAACAGAGCAAGACCCTGTCTCAAATCAAAAGCCAAAAAAATGACATACAAATGGCCAACAGGTATGTGAAAATGCACAACATCAATAATCATCAGGGAAATACAAATCAAAACCATTTTGAGACATCATCTCACCTCAGTTAAAATGACAATTATGAAAAAGACAACAAAATAGCATGCTGACAAGGCAAGAATGCAGAGAAAGGGGAATGCTGATATACTACTAGTGGAAATGTAAAGTAGTCCAGCCACTATGGCAAAAAGTATGGAGGTTCTCCAGTAGACTGAAAATAGATTTATCATAAGATCTAGCAATCCCACTACTGCATATATGTGCAAAAGAAAGGAAATTCGTAGATGGAAGAGAGATTTTCTTTTTTTTCTTTTTTTTTGAGTTGGAGTCTCACTGTCGCCCAGACTGGAGTGCAGTGGCCACTCCTGGCCACCACAGCCTCGACCTGCTGGGCTCTGGCGATCATTCCGCCTCAGCCTTCCAAGCAGCTGGAACTACAGGCGCACGCTACCACACCCGGCTAATTTTTTTTGATTTATTGTAGAGATGAGGTCTCACCTGCCCAGGCGGGTCTTGAACCCGCAGGCTCAGACAATCCACTCACCTTAGCCTCCCAAAGGCGTGAGATTACAGGCTGAGCCACTGAGCCCGGCGGAAGAGAGATTTTCGTTCTCATGTTTATTCCAGCACTATCCACAACAACCAAAATGTGGAATCAGCCTTAGTGATTTTCAGTGAATAAATGGATACAGAAAATGTGGTATATATCTACAGTGGATTATTATTCATAGCCATAAAAAAGAATGCTATTCTGTCATTTGCAGCAACATGGATGACACTGGATGACATAATGAAATAAGCCATGCACAGAAAGATAAATATTACATGTACTCTCTCATATGTTGGAGCAAAAAAAACTGATCTCAAGGAGGTAGAGAGTGGAATGGTGGTTATCAGAAGCTGGCAAGTACATGTGGGAAGAGAGTATAAGGAGAGGTTGGCTAATGAGTCCAAAATATAGTTAGATAAAAGCAATAAGTTCTAGTGTCTGATAGCACAATAGGATGACCATAGTTATTAATGATTTATTGTATATTTCCAAACAGACAGAAGATTTGGAGTGTTCTCCGCACAAAGAAATGATCAAAGTTTTAGGTGATGGGTATCTCAATTGCCCTGGTTTGATCATTACACAGTGTATGCATGCATCAAAATATAGGATGTTCAATTATTATCTATCAATAAAATTACTTACAATTCAAAAAAAGAAATACAGGTTAAACATGGTAAACGAACATACAAGAAAACACTTTGCAAAAGTGAGCGAAAATAAAGAAATATATGAACTTCAACAAGATCAAATATTTATCAAATTCTATCAGAAGCCAATATGTGTGTCAATAATTTGGTCCGTGCTGCTCCTGCAGAGAATTCTTGGGTCACCTGAGTCTTGAGTTAATGAGAGAAGAATCTCTGTAGGGATAACACCAAGCATCCTGTTATCCTTTATTACTTACTCCAAAGGCCATTAAAGCTAGGAACAGCATTTGGTTCATTTGTTGAAGGAAACATGCTTCCCAGAATAAAGCTTAACTGGAGGCTGAGAAAAGGATCAGGAACAATTGGATGACTAGTCCTCCTCCTATTCCCATATGGGTGTAATCCCTGAGGATTATAAATTTGATTCATGGACCAAGAGAACCTCATGTCTGCAAATCTCTTAAATGGAAGCATAGAAGGTGTAGATTATGTAAATTCTTCCTCAAATAGTGATACAAACCCAAATATAAAAATAATACAGCACAGCACAAAAGCCTTTCCACATCCTGAACAGATCGTCTCATTACCATCATGTCCCTTCTGGAATTCACCAGAGGATGTGGCACTGATATTCCACATCCCTTATTGTAATTTGGCCTCCTAACTTGCAATAAATTTCTGAACCTTTGCTAAATAAATCAAGTCTACTGTATTAATAATCTCCTTTTTTCCCCCTTGAAGTCAAAACTCTCCTGGAATGCTGAATTGATGGCCAAGGGGAGTTTGTTGGCTTGTTCCACCTGACGCCTATTATGAACCGGATTTTTGAAGCCTTTGGATCAGGTACTGTAGTAGTGACTTTCTTCCTTAGTAAGAAAACCATGATGTAACTTGCTGTGCCAGTGAAGTATTTTAGGCTAAGCTTCCCAGATCACCTTGCAGGAATGCGGGGGTGGCCTTATAATTAAGTTTGACCATTGAGATGAAAGAGAAAAGTACTGGATGAGGCTTCCAGGAAGTTCATTTAAAAAGAGCACAAAACAAAGGTTAGCTGTAATTCATTCTTGTGACCTGGCATGTGGATGTAATGGACAGAGAGATCCAGCACCTATCATAAACTATCGATAAGATTTAGAAGTCATGTACTGAAGATGGTTGGACAGAACGATGAGGGGCCTGTGTTTTTGAGGTCCACAGAGCTGTTAATCTGTCTTGTACTGCCTAGATCCAGAGTTCTTTTATTTGAGGGAGACAAAAACCAATATCTTGTGTACGCTATTTTTAGACTTTTTATGTGCAACTTTCCTGTTTTTTTATTGCAAAAGAGAAACACAGTAGCCAAAAGATGGAAATGTATTCATTCAGTCCAAGAGATGCTGCAGTTTTCCCTTTAACTGTTCATATATAAAACATTCTCTATTGAATATACTTGCTGCTGCCTTACTAAGAAAACTGATTTGATAGCATAGCACAGGCAGTTTTTGATTTGAGGTTGTGACCCGGCTTTTTTGGTTGCCTGGGCATGTTAGTTATATTTTTATTACTTTGGAATATCTAGGACAACTAAGGACAACATCTACATTAATCTTCTCCTGCTTCTCTTATCTAATTTCCATTGGCAACACTGTTCAAGAATGCATCTGCCACCAGTAACTGATTTGTTATTCACTTTTGACACTAGCCAGGTCACTGACCATTAATGAATTTAATAATCTTCTACCTCCTAGAATGTATAAAAATAGAGCCACACAAAGACATCGGGCTTACACAGTTGTATTGCTGGGGACAGTGGCACACACCTGCCCAGCCATCAGAGGCACAGCATCCTCTACACCCTTTGGCTGTGTTGCAGATGGAAGTTTCCCGAGGGAACTGCCTATCACCAGTGGATGGTACGTGGGTGGGATGGATCATTGTTGGATGCATAGCTTACATCTGGAAAAACCACAGGGTAGTTGTCTCAGCAATCCCTTATCTCTAGTAGTGTGCTATTTTTGTTAATTTTAACAAATTCTGCTTTATTTTGCATTTTCTTTCACATTGGCAACCTGAAAGGTTATTTTTATTTCTATTTTTTTTAAGTTCCACAGTGGAGAATGCGCCACAGCATGGAGAATAAGAGTAAAACAAAAGTTTATTGGGCTTTCTGGCACTCTCCAATTGAGGAAGAATAAAATGGACTTGTCCTGGAATTAACTGATAGGCCACTAAATTATTCCATGTAGATGGCATGTGTACACATGCATGAGTGTGTGTGTGCAATTCATTGTTAACTTTTCATTTAGATCTGAAGATACCTTTTTAAACTTCTCTTCTGTGTATGCCTTGTTTATTTTTTTCCTGTTTTTCTCTATAGCTATCTTTCTTCTTATGATTTCAAAGTATATTTATCAATGATTATTTCTAAGTCCTTTCTTCTAAATCTCTTTTTCTCTGTGTTAACAATAGCTCTCTAATTTTTACTCTGTCTACCCCTCTCACATTATATTTTTGCTCTATCTACTGAACACGAGGTCATAAAACTGAAGTACAATATATGCTATATTGTCTTCTCTCTATTATATAAAAAAAATTTACAGTTTGAATTACCTGTCTGAACATGTTACTTCTTGTCTCTTTCTAAATTTTAATAAAATAACATGCAAAAATTTAAAAGTAATATTTTGATGGCATTGTGGAAAATCTAGGTGAAATATCCTCAGACCAAAACAATTGAGGCATTCCTATAAGATATTAGCAAATTAAATCAGCTCCAAAATCTGTATCTAAAGTCAGAGAATGTGGAAGCTGGAAAAAGGAGAACAACACAGAGGGCTAAGAATGGCTTTATCAGTAGTCCCCTGTTGGATTAGCTGGTTCCATTATTTGTTAGGTGTGAACTGGGGTACATCTTGCTTGCCAGTTGCCTCTGGTAGTTCTTACTCAAGAGCTTTCCAGAATGGGTACTTTGGGCTAACAAGCCAGGGCAGTTCTCTAGGAGGAACTAGAGAGAAGAGAAGTTGATAGGATGAAAGAGAAACTGATACCTAGATGAAAATTACTTGTTAAAGAGAATCTGCTAAATGTATGTACTCCTTTTTTGTCTCCCACACAGATATAGGATAACCCAGGTTCTTGAATCAGAGTCCCCATTTACTACCAGTGCAAGATACACTTTTTACCTGGTTTTAGGATATATACATTATGTCCTATGATTAATCAATCTAGGCCTTCATTATGGATTAATATAGGCCTTCATTAGTCAAAACCAAAACAAAACAAAATTGAGGAAAGCTAAGAGCACGAAAGAGGATCTCTACAGGCAAAAAATGAATAAACATGTTAAGAAAAACTATTGATAACGGAAAAAAATGGTTAAATTAATAGAAATGTGGTTCTTACCCCTGAAAATTTTTTGAAGATATGAAAAAAGTGTCAAGTTTACTAAAAATAAAAGAAAATAACAACAGTAACAACAGAATTCTCCAATTAAAAAATTATCAAAATTCACAGAAGTCTTAAGACACAATTATTGACTTAAGACAAGATGTAATAGATAAGCTGAGTACCAGAAGGGGCACAGTCAAAATAAGACTTCATGAAATGAAAACAGAATGAAGGGATTCTTCCATATTATAAGGTCAAATATATAAAAGACAAAAAGGAAATATTAGTAGATATAGAAAATAGATACAATAGTTTTATCATCAGTCTAAAGAAAATTTCAGAGGAGTTGGAGGGGCAATGATCTTGAAACATAAGGAAAGAAAACATTCCTTAGCTGAAGACAGACTTGTCTTAAGATTTGAAGTGATTTTTGAACGTCAATAAGGAAAACAAAAAGAAAATACCAAGATTCTCACTGGTAAATTTTTAGAATGCCAATAATAGAAAATCCTAATCTTCCAGAGAAGAAAATTCTGGTTTGCTATAAAGGATAATTCTCAGACTGTCATCAAACTTCTCATCGAAGCAGAGATGTTAAAGAAAAAGGAAGAATTTTCTTCAAAGCACTAGAGGAACACAATTTAAAACATAGATTTCTTTCCTTTACTTTTTCTCTTTCTTTTTTATTTTTTGAATCAAGTTCTCACTATGTCACCCAGACTGGAGTTCAGTGGCACAATTATGTCTCACCATAGCCTAGGCTTCCTGGGCTCAGGTGAGCCTTCTGCCTCAGTAACTGGGATTATAAATGTGTGCCACCACACCTGGCTAATATTTTGATTTTTTTTTTGTAGAGACAAGATCTTGCTATATTACCTGGGCTCGTTCTGGACTCCTGGTTAGCTTCAAGTGGTCCTCCTGCCTTGGCCTCCCAAAGTGTTGAAATTAGAGGATGAGTCACTGCACCTGGCCAGAATTTTTTTTAACATTAAGTTAAACTACCATTTAAGAATAGAAACCAAGGAAGACATGCTCAATGATCGAAGGATTCAGAGAAAGTGTTACCAACAAAACAATTTTAAATGGAGAACTGAATGCTAGCATAATTTGGAACAAAAATTCCAAATTATTTTCTAAACTATAGCCTATAACCCATGGATATGAAAGAGAGAAAAAAGCAACAAAAACCATCCAATTCTAATAAGTCATTCTACATTAAAGTGAGAAATAAGACAGTAATGTCTATCACTGCTATTCTGTAGGATATAATCAGTATATTACATTTGTAGACCATAAATATTAGAAGAAAAAAACAAGAACTGTCAATATTTGAAAATTGTATTATTGCTTTCTTAGAAAATATTGACAAAATAATAGGAGATTATCAACAAATGAACTAATAAGAGAGGTCAGTAAAGTTCCCACATATTAGTTTCATTTACAATAAATCAATAGCTTGACTACAATGAGCAATTACCAATTAGAAATCAAGAGAAAATAGAATTTTGTCGTAGAAATAAAACTGAGATATACAAAAAGAAACCAAAGATAATAAAAGTTGTGTACAAAAGGCACTGATAAAATTTGATTAAAGGACAAAACAAATAAACAGAAAACTGAATAACTGGAAAGAAACATGATATCTAGACGTAAGATTGACTATCACATAAATATCATTCGCCAAATTGTTCTATAACGTCAATGCAGCTTCAGTTAACATCCTTCTGGCAGTGTGTTTTTAAAAATTTTTTCTTATGTCAAGGTTTTGTAAGTTTACAGAAGAGTTTACAAAAATAGTAAAGAATTTCCATATGCCTTCCACTCAGCTTCCCTTTAAGTTAATATCTTACATACCCTTAGAACATTTGTCAACTAAGAAATTAGTGTTGGTAAATATCATTAATAAAGAATCTTTAGGTGTCATTAATTTTCCACTAATTTTTTTCTTCCATCATTCAATCCAGAATACCACACTACATTGCCATGTCTCCTTAGTCTCCTCCAACCTGTGAGTGAACCTCATTTTTCTCTTGTCTGTCATTGCTATGACACTTTTGAGGAGTACTCGTCACTTATTTTGTAGACTGTCTCTCATTCTGCGTCTGTCTGAAGTTTTCTCTTCATTACATTGTTGGTTACGCATTCATTAATGGGAAGAATACCACAGAAGTGATGTGCCTGAGCGTATCACCTCAGGGGGTACATGCTATTGGTTTGTGTTACTTGTGTTGCTAAACTTGATCACTTGATTTAAGTGGTATTTGCCAGGATTCTGCACTCCAAGATAACTATTTACCCTGTTGTAATTACAAATTTACAAAACCAAAGTAGTGTTTAAGTAATTATTTTTCTTAAGCTTTACAGTATCCACTAAAAATATTGTTTTCAAAAATTATTTCCTAAGAAACAGAGGTCAGTCCATAACAAAGACACCTGCATGTTCATCACAGCACAATTCACAATTGCAAAGATGTAGAATCAACATAAATGCCCATCAACCGATCAATGGATAATGAAAATGTGAGGTATACATATACACACACCATGGAATACTATACCTCCATAAAAAAGAATGAAATCATGTTTTTTGCAGCAACATAGATGGAGCTGGAGATCATCATCCTAAGTAAACGGACTCAGAAACAAAACCAAACACTGCACGTTCTCACTCATATGGGGGGGCTAAACGGTCACAGAGATGGAAATAATAGACATTGGGATCACCAATAAAGGGGGGGGGGCTTAAGGTTCAGAAACAACCTATGAGACATAATGTTCACTTTCTGGGGAATGGGCTACCTGAGACCCAATCCCTACCATTACACAATATGTCCATGCTACGAATACCCATGTGTACACCATGAATCTAAAATTTAAAAAGTACTCAATAAACTTTTAAATGGCCTTGGGTTAAGCAAAGAGTTTCTGAATACAAGACCAAAAATATGACCTATAAAAGAAAAGAAATGATACATTTGGAATTTGTTTACCTTATATTGTATTATGGTCATGTGATTCACTTATTTCACTCTAAAATTATTTACTCTAGTTTGTTTCTACTTAAACTTTTATCCTCTAATTTTAGCATCCATTAGTGCATCTTGGTGGCAGTAATTATTATTGGGGTGTTCTGACAATGATTTTCTCTTTCTTTCATGCCTTTGACATATGTTAATTGAAATTCTTCTGTGGGGAAAAATTAACATGTTTATTTATTTATTTAAATTTAGATCAGTATAGAGTGGGTTAATAGATATTTATAATATTCTTTGAGTTATCATACACATTTACCTTTATTTGTTTTGTTGCTCAAGGTGTTTAATCATTGGTCACTGGAAGCTTTCATGTTGGCATATATAATACATATGTGTACATATTATACATATAATAGTATATATATATATATATATATAATATCTGCTAGCGTGTGCTTGTTATTTCATTTTTTATAGGATCCTTCATGCAGAAAAAGTTTTATTTAAAAAAAATTCAAAATGTATCATTTATTTTCTTTTGTCGGTCATATTTTCGGTCTTGTATTTGGAAACTCTTTGCCTAACCCAGTGCCATGTAGATTTTCTCCTGTAATTTTTTTAACAATTAAGACTCGTGTTCCTCAGTGGAGACACGGAAGAGAATCAGGTAGTGTTTCTTGCCCTCTTGCACATATGTTTTCCCCACAATAAACACTTTGGCTCTTTCCAGTAGTTTATGTGAGTGCACCATGCGGGGTTCATGAAGCGACAGCTTGCAACAAGACCCAGACAATTTGTATGCCCCCCCCCAGTGGTTTCACATTGTCTCTGACAATCCCCATTCAATCTTTACCAATTTTTCAACACTTCTAGCTTGATTTTCTTGCCATGTGTTTGCTCTCTACTTCAGATGAGTGAATGTTCATGTCTCCTATCTTCCTGCAAGTGACACCTCTCTTAGATATTTGGGACTGTTTGTTGGTCTTAACTCTCTGATGAATACAAGAAAAAGTATGAATTTGAAGAAAGTCCAGCGCTTTTTCATTGCAAGAATGATATCCTGCTGACTCTGTGTCTCTTGGTGGAAGCTGGAATTACATAATTGGGATTTTTAAGCAACCAGAATATCTGATTTCTAGTAAATGAGAAAGAGTCGCCAAGAAAATGTTTCATGAGAACAATAACACAAGATTTTTCTTTTCTACATTGTATTATAAAGTTATTTTAATATATTTTTAATACTATTTTGCTACCTAATTTAGCTACTTAATTGAAATGGTGTGATTTGGGTACAGAAATAAGCACAACAGATCAATGGAACAGAATTGATTTTTCAGAGGCAGACCCTATAAATATGATAATTTGATGTATATAAAGGAGATAATTCAAATCACTAGAGATACAAATTATTTACTAAAATATTTAAAGACAGTTGACTGTCCATTAGAATAGATTACATTTTCTATATCATAACATGAACAACAATAGATTCTAAATATACTAAAGATCTAAATATAAAATTATAGGACTATGCTTTTGTAAACTGGACATGGGAATACCTAGCTTAAGGAAAACACAAAAGCTAGACACTACAAAGAAAAAGATTGAAATTTTTAACCCACTAATAATTCAAATTAAAAAAAAAAAACCTCTGTATAACACAAAGCACCATAAACACCATAAATAGAGTTTTAAAATAGAGACAGGACAGGAGAAAATATTTGCTTTCTCTATAGGACTCCACACATAAATAAAAAATTGCTAAATTGTCAAATAAAATTATTGACAAAAGTTGTAAGGTGGAAATTAACAGAAGAACTGAAAAGACCAATAAACATGAAAAAGACTGGATGTAGTGGCTAACGCCTATAATCCCAGCATTTTGGGAGACTGAGGTGGAAGGATTACTTGAGCCCGTCTAGGTAACATAGAGAGACCTCATCTGTACAAAAATAATAATAATTTTAAAAAACAGCCAGGTGTGGTAGTGTGAGCCTCTAGTCCCAGGTACTTGGAGGCTGAGGCAGGGGCATTGCCTGAGCCAAGAAGGCTGAGGCTGCAGTGAGCTGTGATCGTGCCACTGCACTCCAGTTTGAGTAACAGAGTGAGATCCTAACTAAAAAATAAACAAACAACAAAAACAAATGAAAAGATACTTAGCCTTCTAATTATCAAGAAAAAAATAAAAACTTGAAACAATGATGAGATTTCACTTCTTACTCATAAGAATGACAATTTTAAACAAATTTATAGATAATTCTTATTGATGATTATAAGAAACAGCACTTTTATATACTGTTGACGAGAAAGCATGTTTAAAACTGTTTTTTACAGATTAATTGAACAGTATCTATCACAGTTTAACATATTTGCTCCCTGGATTCCTTTGGTCACAAGAAACAAAACTCTATTTAAATTTGCTTATGTGATTCAAGAGAATTGTTGATTCTTTCAATTGAGAAGTTCAGTTGAAAGAAATTCAGCAAATAAATATTGTCTTCAAGCGAGTCTTGATCAGCAAGCACCCAGTTTCTTACTGATTCTCAGTTCTCCCTTTGATCTTATGGCTGCCCTCACTTGTGATCCTTGAGATGGTGCTATGAGCTGAATTATTTCCACTTTAAAACTCATGTGTTGAAGTTCGAACCCCAGGACCTCAGAATAGAACTTAGAGAGGATTTAAAGGGGTTATTAAATTAAAATGAGTTTCTTAGGGTGGATCCTAATCCAATATAACTGCCATCCTTATAAGGACAATTAATAAAAGGAAATTTGGACACAGATACAGAAGGAAGAGGATGTGAAGAGACAGGGAGAAGACAGCTATCTACAAGACAAGGAGAAGAGAGACCTGGAACAGATCCTCCCCTCACGGCACTTAAGAGATATTAATCCTGTGGATACCAGGTTTTTAGGCTTCAGAAGCCTGAAAAATTAATTTCTGTTGTTTAAGCCACCTGGTTTGTGGTATTCGTTATAGCAGCCCTAGCAAACTGATAGTTTGTATCCGACATCACCTGATGCTACATTGTTCTCTACAATAAAAAAAAAAAAAAAAAAAATCAGCCGGGCGTGGTGCCTGTAATTCCAGCCGTGGTGCCTGTAATTCCAGCTACTCGGAAGGCTGAGGCGGAAGGATCACGGGAGCCCAGGGGGTCGAGGCTGCGGTGGCCGGGAGCGGCCACTGCACTCCAGTCTGGGCGACTGAGTGAGACTCCGACTCAAACAAAACAAAACAAAACAAAGCAAAACAAAACAAAACAAAACAAAACATTGTTCCTGTATATGTGCAAAAAAAAGAATATGTATCTTAGAATGCCCATCAAAATTCCTGCGTTTCATTTTGATTAGAACAGTTTTATCATCCTCTAACTCCATCTTTGCTGTCAGAGATATTAAATGGGCTCATTGCCTTAATTCCAGTCTCCACTTCTATCACAGTCTGACCCCAGACCAAAGAGGCTGAGTGACATACGAGGGCTATTGCAGATTGGGAGCAAGAAATGAGTGCTGGGTAAATATCTTTCTTTTCTGTTCTTTGACCTGCAACAACTCTTCCCACTAACTGAAGAAAATACTGACATATGTGTCTCAAGGGTCCGTGTGAGATTTTTATTATGCCATTCTTTGTTACAGTGTAAAATTGGAGTCAACTTCAATGACCGCTAGTAAAATAATGCCTGGCTAATCTGTCATAAAACACAGAATGGATTAGCATGCCTTCTATGCCAATGTTAGAAAGAATGAATTGTATTTACATGATTTGAAATGGAAAGATCTGCATGGCCAACATTTAAAAAATATGAATGCTGCCCAATAGCCACAGTATGGTCATAATTATAAAAAAGCAAATAAATTATGTTTCTGCATGTACTTATAGGTATTTATATGAATTTGAAAAACGTCTATAAGAATATCCACCTAACTGGCAACAGTGGTCATGTCAGAGGAAGCCTCTAGGATTAGACCTTTGCATTATTTGTGGCTTTGGCTATTGATGAGAATACAGTTGAGTAATTATTGTTTATAAAACTAAAAAATGATAAAGTGCTTAGTATTATGTCCAGAATATAGTGAGTACTTAGTACACGTTAGCTGTTGTTTCAAGTGTAAATAGGCACTTCCCAAATCAGATTTCTGCCAATGTATATATATCATAGTAGGGAAAACAGTGCCTGGCAAAAGGGCCAGGCAACTAGATTGCATATATGTGTCATAACACACACACACACAACATGCACACACACACACACACACACACACACACACACACACACACACACACACGTAATATATGTGGATGCAAATGCACAGTGCAAGTAAAGAAATTCCCTCACCAAGTTGGTAACTGTGATCACCATTGTGTGAGGGCATACAGAGTAGGGAGGGGATGAAGGTGGACTCCATTTTTTATTCCATTTCTTGTACTCTTTTCAGTTTTCATAAATATGCATTATTTTGGTACCATGTGAAGTAATCAAACTTATTCTTATGTAACTCCTTGTTTGCTTCTATAAGCAAAACTAATCTCAGCAAGGAAAAAACAAGGTGCAAAAGCATTAATTTGAGCCCTGTTTGTGTTCCTATATTCCAGACTATTAAAGGAGAGGGAGGATTGTTTGTCAAATCAGGACCAGCTGGGATTGTTTGGCTGACTCCCAGACGCGACTGTGAAGAAGCGGATATTGGGTGCTCTCCCACCTCGTCAGGAGCAGCGTTCTCCTGCCTGCTCTTGGCACCCCCAGCATCCTGTGCCCTGCTAAGGTGTTAACTGACAACTGACAGATTTTACTAAGAGCCTACTCTTCCCAGTAGTATTTTCATTTTTAAAGTTGACTTAAAAAGTTTTTAAAAAGTCCTCTGAGAGTCAAGGCATAACATTTTTTCACTACAGCTCATAAACATGATCACAACTCTCCTATCTTCAAGGCAAGTAAATAAAAGCTCCCTGGACACCTCAGATCCCATTAGCTACCATCTAGTGTTTATCAATTTTCAAACAAAATTTTGATTAGAACAGTTCATTGTCTCTTCTGTGTACCTCCCAATCATTACAACTCTAATGTAATCTGACTTTCATCTTCTCTCCTTAAATTGCTGTCTTTAAGATTGCCATCATTAAGATTTAATTGCCAATCTGAGAAACTTTAATCCAGTGCTCTCTGGCAGAGTCATGTTGCAGCATTTATCATAGTTTTTAATTTGTCTGTTTGTCTGTCTCCCCATCTTGAAGGTGAACTTCTTTGTGTCTGAGTCTCTGCCTTACCCATCTTCATATCGCTGTTGTCTTGCACAATGCTTAGCTGGTGAGAGTGCTTGCAGTTATATTTGCTACGTGATGTCTGTTAAAAAAAAACAGAATGTTTTGGCAGACCCAGTGTTGGTCACAGAGTTAGACTGAATAAAATATGTGTAAAGTCATGACAGGCAGTGGAAGTGTTAGACTAGACCAGGACAGAGGTTTTGAGCAGGTTAATTCATCTAGCAGCTCTTTGATAATGCTACCCACCCACCAAAAATATTGGCTCTGATTATAAGAATTAAGAAGATACAAAGGTCTACCTTGGCTGGCACTGAAACCAGAACTCAGTGAAGTTTGATTTAAAGAAAGTAGTGGCATCTGCATCATAACATTGTGTAAGCACGGGGGTGAGAGAGGAGAGAGTTATTCTTTTTCTTTTTCTTTCTTTTTTTTTTTTGAGTTGGAGTCTCACTCTCGCCCACACTGGAGTGCAGTGGCCGCTCCCGGCCACTGCAGCCTCGACATGTTGGGCTCCGGCGATCTTTCTGCCTCAGCCTTCCAAGTAGCTACCACGCCTGACTAGTTTTTTTTATTTATTGTAGAGATGAGGTCTCACCAAGTTGCCCGGACGGGTCTCGAACCCGCGGTCTCAGGCAGTCCACTCACCTCGTCCTCCCAAAACTCTGGGATTGCAGGCTGAGCCACCGAGCCTGGCTGAGAGAGTTATTCTAAAATCAGAGTCCAAAGTTGTGACTTCAGTGCCCAAAGTTTTATTCAGACATTATATTTATCCCTACTCCTCCATGACACAGGCCAGGCCCCTTTGACACTGTTAAAATACATAAATATCTAAAGCAGTGGAAGTGAAGATGGCCTTTAATCACTTTTTCCCTTTGAATTGGAGTCTGTCACCCAGGATGGAGGACAGTGGCATGTTCACACCCACCCCATCCTGGATCTTCTGGCCTTAGGTGTTCCTTCTGCCTTTAGCCTTCCAATTAGTTGGAACTACAGGTATGTGCCACACACCTGGATTTTTTTGATTTATTGTAGAGATAAGATCTTGCCAAGTTGCCCAGGCTGGTCTTGAACCCTCTTGCCTCTGCTCCCCAAAATGCTGGGATTACAGGCGTAATACCATGCCCAGTCAACATTTAGTCACTTTTAATGCACCACTAAAAGTAAGTAAGCTCTGCTGAAAAGATAGGTACAAGATCTCAGCTTTGAACATGAGCTTGCAAACTATTGTAGGAAAACATACTGTTTCTGAACCTCCACCCCTTGTATATCTCTTGTACTTATTGTACCAGGCTCCTCTTTTTTTTTGTCTCGCTATGGTGCAGATTCTGTTTTAGGGGGTGCCAGAAAGGGTTAGTGAGTTGAGAAGGGGGAAGACTTGCTAGGTATGTAGAAGAGAACACATGTGCTAAGCCTAAGAGTAACTTTCCTTCTGCAGAGCACCTCTGAAATTAGCATAATTTTAAGTACAGCCTACTCTGACTGTAACAGAAATAAAACCATTGTAATAGAAATGTGTCATAAGATCAATGTCTTCCACTTCTAAAACAAACATCTTGGCTGTGCCTCTGCGTTTGTTTTGGCTTTGGAAGCAGAGTCCTTTATCAAACAGTAGGAGACTATTATCTGGTGATAATGTATTTTGATTCTATTGTTGTTATCTTAAAACTGGTTTCTTCTGGGCCCATCCTTCTGGTGTGTTTGTTTAATGACATGTTTAAAAATCTTTGTAAGAGCTGCATTAAAATGACAGATATTTTTTACTGCCAACATAAACCACAGTCTCCAAAGCTGATGATAAACTTCAGTCCTGGCCTTGGCTACTGTAAACTTTGAAGCTCTTAGTTGCTTTTCAAATGTTGGCATCGTTGTCAATCATTCTGTATCATACTTATAGTTTGTGTGAGGAAGCCATTTGTTAAATTGCAGACTCTTAGACTCAAAGAACATTTACCAAATGCTTTCAGATAAAATGCCATCTTATGCTGTAAAATACCGGGACGCTCACTAGGAGAAGAAATACCCGAGGGAAATAGCAAATTGCAGGAGAGAAAAGTGACATAATACATTTCTCTATTCTCTATTGCACTTTTGATAAGAACTGAGAATAGCACTTAATTTCTCTCTTTTCTATGTGTGTTTGTGTTATTCATTTGACTAGATAAAGCTCTTCTGGGACAGGGAACAGATACTGCACTGGTGGTCTCAGGATTATAAAGGAATGGCCACCTTACAATGGTGATTCACCATGGTGATTCAGAGCCAAAGGAGCACCTCTCTGGATTGTCCTCAAATTGTACCCTCTTTTCATCTCCTTTTGAGAGATTTCTACTCTTCTCTAAAGCTAGAAGATCTTCTGAATTATAAGAAAATTAATGGCAGAAATAGTGAAAGGCCAGTGAATATTCCTTTTTTTTCCCCTAGCCACTAACAGTCTCCTGGTCCTAGGTTGCCCAGTAGCTGGTTCCATCATTACCATTATATTTTCATAAATTCTCTTTATGCTTACCCTTCCCATCCTTTTATCTTAGTCAAATATACAGAAGATACAGATTGTAGTTTCCCTTTTAAGTGCCACCTCCAATTTCTATCATTGTCACCTGCCCTTTAACGTATAGGATCTAAGTGAATGGTTTCCAACTAGGAGATATCACAATATCACAAGTACACTTAGTAGTGTATGAAATCTGAGTAATATGTTTATCAATACACAATTTATTATGCTTGCTTATATATGACATAAAAGTATTTATTCATATATCATTCTAAAATGCATGTTTGCAGTGGGTAAAAAATACATTATTAATTACTTTTAAGTACAGAAATTGTAAGTAATCTTGAAGCAGAGTTCTGTCATTATGTGAAAATTTATTTGAGTAATTAGTTCTTGCCTAGTAGTTAAGCAACTGCTAGGCAAGAAAATTCCATTGTCCTGGGAGAATCATTTAATAGAAACACTTTTTGCCCCTGATCTCTTGGTTTTCAGAGTTAGTCTTTAGGGAGAAGGATGATCAGAGATCAGTATATTATTTGTGAGGGATAGGATCTCAACCTCTTATCCCTGAGACTAGAAGTTAGAAAAACCTTCCTGGGTGAACAAAGGTGACTCAGTCCAAAGCTAGTTGGTACTAAAGGATGTCAAAAATCCTAAAGGGAACCCTCCTATGAAAGCAATGGCTGGCAACCTGATAGCAATACAGATATGGGTACTTTTGTGAGGGATTAGAGTTGGAGCAGCATGTATTTGAGTCAGGATGAAACTGAAGGTCCTGCCACCCTTGGGGAAGATGCCTGAACATACTAGATGTCTTGTTTGAGGAACTACCAAAGTGCTGACAGGAATCAGAATAGCAAGAGCATCACTGCACAATACATTTGTGTTCCTTGTACCACAGAGCATCATTGTTCAATCATAATCATTCAATAGCAATATGGCAGTGGTCATTAACTGATAGAATTTTATAGTTCTTGCTTCACTTGGTATTTAGAAGGACTTAGTATCCTTTTTCCAAGTCATACCAGCGTTATTTAATAGGACTCAAGAGAGTTTTATTAATAGAAGCCTATAGAAATTTGATGATTAATTGAAAAGAAAGCAAGAGTTATTACTATATTTGTGTCCCCAGCTTATAAAGTGGGTAAAACTACTTGAATATGAATATTATCATGATTCTTAGTATTCAACATTATTTGAACACACCACTGAATATATAGTAGACTTTTGACATTTTGTATACCACATGGGAGTTTGACAGTTTTTCAGTATAAAAAATGAATTCCCATTATCACAAGAAATTACTGCATTAAGAGGAAACAAATAATCTTGGACTTCATATGTGTTTTCCTCATTTTGCTCCTACAAATCAAAACTCTTAATAACAAACATAAAAAAAGGCTGCACTTGGTCCTGGGGCAATCATTAGGGAAAGATCTGGACTGTATTTTGCTCCTGGGGAAGAGAGAAATCCTATTTGAAAAAATCAGTGGGAAGTTGCTAGTCTATAGAGCTCTTAGAAGAATAGAAGGAGGTGACAGGTAACCAAGTGTATTAGTTTGCTAGAGTTGCCATAACAAAATATCACTGACTGGGAGTTTTAAATAATGGAAGTTTATTTTCTCACTGTTTTTCAGGCTAGAAGTCCAAGATCAAGGCATTGGCATAGTTGCTTTCTTCTGAGGTCTCTCTCCTCATCTTGAAGGTGACCAATTTCCTTCTTTCTGTGTCCTCATGTGGTCATCCTTTAGTCTGACATGGTCATCCCTTAGTCTGTGTATGTCTGTGTCCTAATTTCCTCTTTTTACAAGGATACCAGTCACACTGGATTAGGGCTCACTCCTATTACTTTATTTTGCATTAATTACCTCATAAAATACCCTGTCTACTAATATAATTACATTCTGAGGTACTAGAGGTTAGGACTTGAATGTATGAATTAGGGGGGAGGCACAATTCAGCCCAGATGAGACTGAGAAAGGTCCCCAAAGGATGACTGTAGCAAGACCCCAGGATCCCTAGTTTTTCCTCCTCTTGTATCTTGGTGCCATGCTCTGAGCTTCTAATAGCCCACATCTCTGTATTCTAGTTCCTACTGTGTTAGGGTAGGGGGGTTCAGCTCCTGACGGAAGATGCAGTAAGAAGGAGGCATAATGGAGCCAGTGGCTCAGGCATATTGGGTTGGAACTGGAAACCAGTTTCAAGACAGAAACACTCTTCTATGACATGATCATCTCCTCTCCTCTCCCGTCCCTTCTCCTGCCCTCCCCTCCCCCTTATCTTTCTCTCCTCTCTCCCTCCTTTCTCTATCTTTCTTCCCTTCCTCCCTCTCTCCCTCCCTCCCTCGCCCTCACCCTCCCCCTTCCCCCAGCCCTTGCCCTCGCCCTCTCTCTCTCTCTTTCTTTCTCACTCTGTTGCCCAACCTGGAGTGCAGTGGCACTGATCATGTCTCCCCGCAGCCTTGACCTCCTGTGTTCAGGCAGTTCTGTCCCCGACCTCCAGCCTCCTGAGTAGCTGGGACTACAGGCACGCTCTACTATTCCCAGCTAATTTTTACATTTTTTCTGTAGAGATGGTCTTGCTACATTGTCCAGGCTGGTCTTGAACTCCTGCGCTCAAACAATCCTCTCACCTCGGCCTCCCAAAGTGCTGGCATTATAGGTGTGAGACACCACGCCCAGCTGATCAGTTTCTTTTAGATAATCAATTTTCTATTTCAGACATGTAATTGGCTAAAATAGTTTTCTTGGACTAGCTAAGTGTTTGTCACAATAATATTATATATGTGCTTGCCAACTCAGAAAAAGACAAATAAATGTTAATGATAACCCAGTCATACGTGGAGTCTGCCTGTAAACCTTATATTTTTCTCTTGGTTTATTACAATGCTTCTTAAATATGTTTTGATTGATTACTTTTGGTTATAGAGTTTTTGTAAAACACCTTCAGACTTTCTCGACCATGCCTGATGTTGAAGATGGTCAAGGTATAAAAAATAAAAATAAAATAAAAAAGCAGAACTGACTCCACATATATATATTTTAAAATTCTGATTGTCAAGATTGTGGTCAACTAGATTGAGTAGAGGCAAAATCAGCATATCAGATTCATGAATTCATTCAAGAATCCTTACAAGAAAATGATTACACTTTTTTTCTTAACAGAAACAGCTGGTGTCAGTGATGTGGATGGCTGAAGCTTTATTTGGATGACAGTAGTTGGTATAACAACCCTTCTGCTGCTTACATTTAAAATACTCCATAGAGATGCGCACTGCTGAGAGGATGGCAAGGCTTCCACTGTTGGCCTTAGACACCATAAGAGTCAGGAACTCTAGGAAAGCCACTCTTCTTGGATCGAAGGAAAGGAGGCTTTTTTTTCTTCTTGGCTGAATTCTTCTGATTTATTCATTTCTAAGTGGATCCTGTAAGAGTTCAGTAAAGGTTATGATTTTTCTTTTCACTGAAGAAAAACTAAGAGAAAAATAGGCAAAATATTCTGAAATAATGTTGCGTTAGTTTTAATGAAGAATTTTGTTTTGTTTTGTTTTGTTTTTGTTTTTTTTGAGTTGGAGTCTCACTCGGTCGCCCAGACTGGAGTTCAGTGGCCGCTCCTGGCCACCGCAGCCTTGCCTGCTGGCCTCCAGTGATCCTTCCGCCTCAGTTTTCCGAGTAGCCGGAATTACAGGCATGCACTACCATGCCCGGCTGATTTTTTGATTAATTGTAGAGATGAGGTCTCGTTGCCCAGGCGGGTCTCAAACCCGCGGGCTCAGGCAATCCACTCACCTCAGCCTCCCAAAGGCACGGGATTACAGGCT
Source organism: Carlito syrichta (assembly GCF_000164805.1). NCBI lineage: Eukaryota > Metazoa > Chordata > Mammalia > Primates > Tarsiidae > Carlito > Carlito syrichta. The sequence continues at coordinate 18,820 of NW_007063260.1, read as the reverse complement.
GAGCCACCAAGCCCGGCTAAAGAATTTTTTTTAACAAGTCAAGTGCTTGTGATTTGGTTGTAACTTTTAAAGTTTTTTACATTTCAATTTTCTTGAGGGAATTTACTTTTGGAAAAGATTAAGCAGTTTCCTGGCTGAAATAATAGCTTAAGGAATAAAGCACCTTGCCCTCTAGATCCCTCATGCATCCCTCCATAAAAGACAATTAGCATTGGTAATATAAGTGGCTACTTGCAGTCTGCTAGGTGTTTTGAATACATTATTTAACTTAATTCTTACAATTCTCTATAAGACCTATTATTAGCTCCATTTTTATATTTAGAAAACTGAGGATCAAGGTTAATTAATTTCCACATGAGCACAGAGCTAATGTGATGAATTAAGAATTTGAACTCAGTATGTCAGGTAGAAAAACTAGTACTTTTACTTATATTGTTAACTATGGCACTACGTATGTCACAGTTTGCCTCCAAAATGTCTTCTTCTCTTTTTTAATATCACTCTTCTCAGCTTTGACTACTTTAGGAATAGAAAATGAGTGCCTTTACCTTCCTCTGCCTATTTTTTCTCATGTTGTTTAGCTTTATGTTCAGTAAAATTCACCAGTTCCTGCTTTGTATCTTACTATTTTGAAGGAGGAGGAAACTGAGCAAAAGATAAGTCTTAGAAATACTTGTTGAGAGTTCAATGTGCCTTACCATTTCATCACATCTTCATTTGACACATACAACCACTCAGTGGTCAGTTAAAGCACCTCATTTGCATACTTCTAAAATACAAATATCAATTTTTTAAAGTAACTATTCCCTTCTTAGTTTAAACATATTAGCATAAACTCTCCAAGTAGATATTTCAAAGGGAAAAAAGTGAATATATCCACATTCATCTTTGTTTTGAATGTGATACATTCACATATTTTGAAGCTCCTCCATCCTTTCAGTTAGTTTTTATGATGGTGTGACTAAAAATAGCCCCTAAATTATAACTGGTTTACAAGGGAGTAAGATTGAAATTTAGCAACAGGTTTGTAAATCCAGTTGCTAATCTAAATGTATAAGAAAAGGCTAAAGGCAATGAAAACTTCTAACTCAAAGATTGAGAGTGTGTATTCAATGATATTATTTACAAATAGAAACATGTTGATTATCTAGAAGACTTGGAAGATGGCAGAGCACTTGTTAATGGACTCTCCTGACAAGTTCAAGATTATCTACTATGTTCTTTACTTCAGTCTGATGATGTTACCATGAAACTTTTTAAGTCTTCTTTCTTATTATTGATATCTTGGACTATACCAGTCTCATTCTCAGAATAGCAAAGGAAATATAGAATTTCAAAATGGAAGTAATAACAGTCTCCAACAGAATAATATAACTGGAACTTGCACACTGCATCTGCTCTTCAAATTTATCCCTTCCTACTTTCACTCAGCTGAAAATGAGTGGTCAGTGTCAAAAGAATTAAAGTGGCTGTAGGAGTAAAATATTTGGTAGTGGTATTATTAGTATTTATTAGCTTTGAGTGACAACAGTGTATGGAGTTTTTTTTTTTTTTAGCATTTTTTTAAAAAAAAATAGAAACTCAGCCCTAAAAGCAAAGAGAAACCCAGAATCCTTAAGATTATAACAGCAACTATATAATACACTTTCCACATTCAGCCTGCTATGGCTTACCTCTGCCATCACTTGTGGAGTATTTTATTTTGATGAAGAGTTGGGGAAAATAAGTAATATCCTTCAATTTTCTTCATTTAGGAATGTTAAGATGAGCTAATAATTGCTAATAAATGTAGATTTTCTCAGCAAACTTAAGACTTTTTCTCAAAGCATTCGTAACAGTTCTTAACTAATTGGAAGGAGTTCTGGATGGTCATTGAAGAAACTTCTCTGAAATCGTTTGCTTCTCCTAGTTATGTGTCTTTTGATAGAAATTTAATCTCTCCAAGCATCCATTCCTCATTTGTAAAATGGAATAATGATGACTATCAAAGAAGTGCAGCATAGGACAATGCACACTCGCCACTGAGTATTTTTTTTCATGAGACATTGGGCTATGTGTTCACCCTGGGACAGGATAGTATATACACCACAGTACAGGCCTTGGTATATGAATCTGGAATGCCTGTTTTTGTTGATAAAGGAAAAATGGAAATATTTCTCAGTACAGCACTGACATTAACCAAAACCTATCTATTTTTAAAATAAGGAATGATGGTGAATTGATTTGTAAAGAGAAAAATTGACACCAGAGCAAGAATACTGGCAGTTGATTTTCTCTCTGAAGTTTAAGCTTTGTGGGGAATAAAGTCTTAACCAAAAAAAATTGTTTTAAAAGTCTTTCACTTCTCTGGTTAGGAAGATGCCAAGGTATCTCATTTTGTTTTGTGACTATTGTGAATGGGATTATGCTTTTTATTTCGTTCTCTGCCTGTGTGTTGCTGGTATAGAAAAATGCGACTGTCTTTTGCACCTTGATTTTGTACCTTGAGACTTTGCCAAAGTCCTTTATCAGTGCAAGGAGGTTTTTGACAGATTCTCTTGGGTTTTCAAGGTATGAGATCATATTGTAAGCAAAGAGAGATAGCTTAACTTTCTCTTTTCCTGTTTGGATATCCCTGATTTCCTTCTCTTCTTGTCTGTTTGCTCTGGCTAGGACTTCCAACACTATATTGAACAGGAGGGGTAAGTGTAGGCAGCTTTGTCTTGTTTAGGTTTTCGGGGGAAAAGCTTCCAATTTCTGTCCATTTAGCAATATGTTGGCTGTGGGTTTACTGTAGTTAATTCTTACTACTCTGAGGTATGTTCCCTCTATACCTAGGTGCTCAAAGGTTTTTATCAAGAAGGGATGCTGAATTTTATCAAAAGCTTTTTCTGCATATAATGATATAATCATGCAGTTCTTGTTTTTACATCTGTTAGTGTATTTAATTACATTTATGGTCTTGCAGATGTTGAATCAGCCCTGCATCCAGGGGATGAAGCCTACTTGGTTATGGTGGATGTTTTTTGAGATGTGTTGTTGGATCCAATTTGCTAGAATCTTATTGAGAATTTTTGCATATATGTTCATCAGGTATATTGGCCTGTAGTTCTCTTTCTTAGCTGGATCTTCACCTGGTTTGGGCATCAGTGTGATGATAGCTTCAGAAAACGATTTGGGGAGAGGTCTGTCTTTCTCGATTGCCTGGGATATTTTCAATAGGATTGGTATCAGCTCCTCCTTGTATGCTTTCTACAAAGTCACCTGGAAAGGTGACTTTCTGCTGGAAAGTCACCTGGTCCGGGGCTTTTATTGGTAGGTAGTTTTCTTATGACGGAGTCAATTTCCTGAATTGTGATTGGTCTATTTAGTGTTCCAATTTCTTCTTGTTTCAACCTTGGATGGTTGTATGGTGTCAGAAAATCCTCCATTTCATTTAGGTTTTTGAGTTTGTTTCCACACAGGTGTGCATAGTAACTCTGATAATCTTTTGTATTTCTTTAAGGTCAGTTGTGAATTGATCTTTTGCATTTCTGATTGTGTTTATTTGGGCTTTTTCTCTCTTTTTCTTGGTCAGTCTGGCTAGGAGTCTGTCAATCCTGTTCATTCTTTCAAAGAACCAGCATTTTTCTTTGAAGATTTTTTTCTATGATATTTTTATTTTCTATGTCTCGTATTTGGGCTTTTACTTTCATGATCTGAATTCTTCTGCTGAATTTAGGGTTTTGGTGGTCTTGCCTTTTTAGCTTCCTTAGGTGCTTTGTTAGGTTATTAGCTTAACTCATGATATTTCTATTTTCTTGATATGTGTGCATAAATGTATAAATTCCCATCTTAGTACTGATTTTATGGCATCCCAGAGGTTTTGGTAGGGTGTGTTTTGCTTTCATTTGTTTCCAAGAATCTTTTAATTTATGTTTTGATTTCTGTGTTGACCCAAGAGTTGTTCAGCATCATGCTGTTTAGTACCCATGTTCTCGTTTGTTTTGGGGGAATCTTGTTGTTGACGATATTTACTTTACTTCCACTGTGATCTGAGAAGGTGCATGGAAGTATTTTGAACCTGTGAAATTTGCTTATGCTTGATTTATGGTCTAGGATATGGTCAATAATGGAATATGTTCCTTGTGGTAATGAGCAGAAATGTATATTCCATGGTTGTTGGGTGGAGCATTTTGCAGGTATCTATTAAATCCATTTGGTCAAGTGTCAAGTTGAGCTTCTGGATCTCCTTATTTTTTTTTGCCTAAAAAACTACAAAACACTGCTCAAAGAAATCAAAGAAGACATAAACAAATGGAAAAATACTCCATGCTCATGGAATGGAAGAATAATGATGTCCATCCTACCCAAGGTAATCTACAGATTCAACTCAATATCCATTAATTTACTAACATCATTCTTCTCAGATCAGGAAATGGCAATACAGAAGTTCATATGGAAACGTAAATGGTATTAAAAGCCAAAACAATCCTCTGGAAAAGAAACAAAGTGGGAGTTATCAAACTTCCAGACTTTAAACTTTATTATAAGGCTATAGTAATCAAAAAGCCTAGTATTGGTACAAGAACAGACATATAGACCAATGGGAAAGGATAGAGATTCCTCAATTTCTCAACCAACTCATCTTTGACAAAGCCTCCACGAATGACTGGGGAGAGAAAAAACTTTTCAATAAGTGATGCTGGGAAAAATGGCTGGCCACATGCAGAAGAATGAAACAGGATCCCTACCTATCACCATATACAAAAATCAACTCTAAATGAATCAAAATCTAAACATAAAACCTCAAAATATAAGAATTTTAGAAAACACAGGAAAATAAAAGAAAATGCAGGAGACACTCTTATAGAAATCGAAACAGGCAACCAAGTCCTGATCAAAACCCTAATAGTCCATGCCATAAGAGATAAGATTGACAAATGGGACCTCATCAAACTGAAAATCTTCTGCAAAGAAAATAAGTCATCACTTTGGGGAGACAGTCCACAGAATGGGAAAAAAATATTTGCCAGTTGTATATCTGACAAAGGCCTAGCTAGCATCCAAGATCTACAAGGAACTCAAACTTGCTGAAAGGGAAAAAATAAACAGCCCTGTTAAAAAGTGGGCAAAAGATATGAATAGACACTTCTCAAAAGCAGCCAATAGATACATGAAAAAATGCTTAGCCTCACTAGTCATCAAAGAAATACAAATCAAAACCACATTGAGATACCACCTAACTCCAGTCAATAGGACCATGATTAATAACTGAAAACAACAGATACTGGAGAGGGTGTGAAGAAAAGGAATGCTTCTACATTGTTGATGAGAGTGTAAACTAGTGCAACCTCTGTAGAAAACAGTGTGGCAAATCCTAAAAGATCTAAAAATCAACCTTCCATGTGACTCAGCAATCCCCCTTCTGGGAATATCCTTTGAAAAACTTAAATCACTCTACAATAAGGATACTGCACACACATGTTTATTACAGCATTATTCACAACAGCAAAAACATGGACCCAACTTTGCTGCCCATCGAAAGTGAACTTAATTTTTAAAAATGTGGTGCTATACATTATGGAATATTACACAGCCATAAAGCATAAAGAAGGACAAAATCATAGACTTTGCAGCAACTTGGATGGATTTAGAGTCTATCATACTCAGTAATCTATCACAGAAACAAAGATCTGAATACCACATGCTCTCACTCATGAATACCACATGCTCTCACTCATAAGTAGACACTGAACATTTATCATAATACTACATGGAAGAGATTGGTAATAGTGGATCACTGCCAGGGAATGGGAAGAGGAGTGAAAACATGAATAAAGGTACCTGATTCCAAACTAGGCAAAGTGAGGACCAATGGGAGGTCCAAACTCTACCTGTGAGATGACTACTTAGGTACCTAACTCTGAATTGAACCCCACATCTTTAAAATAAATAAATAGTTTAAGGAACTTGTGAACAAAATAGGGAAAGTAAATGATCTTTAAGGCAACCTGATGCATCCATCTAAAAATAGTGATGTTTTTATCATTGGAGCAAGAATATTGTATATACAGTGGCTTAATCTTCTGTGCTTATCTCCATATTAAGAATGGCTTTGTCAGTAGAACTGAGCTGTGGCTAAATCTTTTTGCTGTTGTCTCCCAGGAAGATAGTTTCAATGAAGTCTGTCAATATACTCTGTGACTCTTCAATTTCCATATTCATTGATTGCCCATCCTCTTTACAGTTACTTTATTGTTTAGCTTTGATAAATCGATTATTCAAGTTGTTGTCATATCTCCAAACACTGGGATCAGTTTCTTCTTTCTTTTACAAGTCTGCCTATTTTTACTCCAAATTGATTTCAAAATTTAGTCCTCAGAAGTTTTATCTGACTTCTCTTTTTTCCAAATTCTTGGTTTCATTTATGCCAATACTTATGCAACACTGTTATTATACTGTTATTATAAAAACTAATTTATATAATGCAACTGAAAACATATAGTACAGCACCTAGCATCTTTCAGACATTCAGTAAATTATATCTGTGTCTTGCACAGAAAATACAAGTATTTTCTCTGAAGTACTTTATCATTTTATTGTACATTTTTGTTGGTTATAGGTACCATAGCATACTAGATTTTCTGGATCATTTCATTCCAATTTCAAACAATTGTTCTCATTTTCAAATACTCATTCCCATTTTCTTCTAAGCCAACAAACTATTCTAAAAACTCAATATTCTAGCATCTAAACTACATTCCCTAGATGCTCTTACACTCTGACACAAAGCATTTTTCAGACTATGGCACCTGATTTCTAGTTATAGAAAATATCCATTAGGACTTAAAGTATGTACAAAACAACTTTTTATTATAAAATTGGAAATGATATTTGTCATAATGTCACTTTACGACTTGTATTATTTTTCTACTTCGTATTTCAGTTTGTTGTGAATGCAGGTATTTTGTTTTTCATATTGGCCTCTAGGTTCCATAAGAAAAGGGCTCTCATCTTACTAATCTCTGTATTCCTTAGATACTTGGTAAATATATATTGAAAAATACCCAAATAAATAGCCAGGTCCTAACACTAAGGAGGATAAACCTGATTTTGGATTACTACCTTTTTTATCATAGTTTTTTTTTCAAAGTCATGTCAATCAATGTATTAGCAAAAAGATGCATTGCTACTTCAGAAGTATATTCAGTAGAAGCATCCTTCTCCCAACTATTCCTTGGCTGTATTTCTAATAGAGATATATGTTAATGGATTGGTAAAGCAGTAAACCAAAAGTACCTAAAACATCTGTTCATTGTTTCTTTTCTCAGTTGGTTCACTGTGGTAATTTCTATGGCATTAGATATAAATCTTTTTTTTTTCTTTTGAGTCAGAGTCTCACTCCATCACCTGACTGGAGGGCAGTGGCACACTCACGACCACCACAGCATTTACCTGCTGGTCTCCGGCAATCCTTTCGCCTCAGCCTTCCAAGTAGCCGGAACTACAGGCATATGCTACCACTCTCAGTTAATTTCTTATTACATCTTATTGTAGAGATGAAGTCTTGCCATGTTGCCCAGGCTGGTCTCAAGCCTGCGGGCCCAGGCAATCCACTCACCTCGGCCTCCCAAAGTGCTGGGATTACAGGCTGAGCCACCAAGCCTAACCTATAACTATCTTAATTAGGGTTCTATATAGACTTTGGGGTAGACAGTAAAATTTTTCAGGTGCTATTGGTTTAGTCAGACATATTATGAAGACAATCTATATAGAATACATCACAAATATTTTGTTATAAACATTTATAATCCCTTAACTTTTCTTTATCCTTATATAACCATATTATCACTTTCATTGAACCTCTGAATTACAAATAAAGTTTCCTTAATGAATGAACCACTCTAACTAGTTTTCTCTATATTCTGCAACAACACTTTTTATGAAAGAGAGCCCGCTCCAACAAAGAAGCAGCTTTAGGGAACCCAAATTTGTCTCTCTATAATCTCCACACCTTGGTTTCCTCTCTGCAGTCATGCAAGTATAACATACATTTTCTTACTTCCTTCTTAAAATTTCTTAAAATATTATGTGACTTGCTACTGTAAGAATGGCAGTAAACCAAATGATAACCCTCTTCCTGGTCTCTGAAATTTCATAAAATATCATCACCCTGTTTGGGTTTTTTTTATATATAGTGATAAGAAATGACATTTTCTTGTGTTTTCACATTTTTAGGTCAGTGACATTCCACCTCTTAATTAGTGATTTCTTAGTATTTTGTTGGTGCTTAACTAGGAAGATCATTCTAAGATTTTTAAAACATTTCGGTTTTCTTTATCTTTTTTTTTTTTTGAGTTGGAGTCTCACTCTGTCGCCAGACTGGAGTACAGTGGCCGCTCCCAGCCACTGCAGCCTTGACCTGCTGGGCTCCGGCGATCCTTCCACCTCAGCCTTCCAAGTAGCTGGAATTATAGGCACGTACTACTATGCCCGGCTGATATTTTGATTTATTGTAGAGATGAGGTTTCACTGCCCAGGCAGGTCTCGAACCTGCGGGCTCAGGCAATCCACTCACCTCAGCCTCCCAAAGGCGTGGGATTACAGGCTGAGTCACCGAGCCCGGCTCTTTATCTTTTTGTTTTTCAATTTTATTAAGATTTAGAAAATGTTAAAATGTTGCATTACTAAAAGTATAATATATCCACATAGTCACTAATGAGAAGGGGACTGTGGAGGTTTTAAAACATGTCTGCAAGTTCTTTGATGACACTCTTATCAGAGGTGGAATCCAATTTCTTTCCCTTTAAATAAAGATAGAATGCTGTGGGATAATGCTCTGTGAATTCTGAGACAATGTCCTAAATGGCAATGCCACGTCACCCTGAGTATCTCTTGGAATACTTACTCTTGGAACCCTTAGAGCATACTTCAAGGAAGAAATCTTTGGCCACATCGAGAGGTATCATGTAGGTGTTCTTAGAGTTTCTAGCTGAAGTCCCAGACAGCAACCAGCATTTACCATCAGACATGTGAGGAAGCCTTTAAGATATCTTCTATCCCAGGCACTATCAAACTGCGGTCTATGAAAGACTCTCAGTGAGAAATGACCAACTGAGACTAGGCACCCCTCAGATAAAAATATAGTGCCAACAGGTGACTGTTGCTTTTATATGATGTTAAGTTTGAAGTGGATTGTTCTGCCACTATAGATAACCAGAAAACACGTTAGTGTCACATAGGCGAATGTCATAACTAAAATATGAGACATTGACTTATATACTAAGATATAAGCAATAGCTAGAAAAAGGTAAAATGTGCTAGCAAAGTTTAAAGCATCTTGAGTTTGTCAGTGAAAATTTAAATGAAAGTGAACAAACAGATATTAGAAGCTGAAGGGAAGTCTAATTTTTTTTTTCTCTTTGAATGGGACTAGAATGCAATGGAACTGATGCTTGTTCCAAGGAAGGGAAAGAAACCCATGTTATGAAATGGTGAGATGTTTAGCAACATTATCACCCATTGAAATGTGGAAAATAAATATGCTTAATGAACTGGATGATCTGTCTAAAGTGACTTCTAGGCAGATTGTTGAAGATTCCACCTGATTTTTGCCTGTAATAAAATGAATAAGAACCAAAGAAATAAGAGCTTAAAAATAAACTGTTAAATATAAAGAAGCCAGGACTTGGGTTTTGAAATAAAACAGTTTCTCATTCCCAACCTCTCCAGATGGTAAACTATTCTCAAATTAGGAAATAGCTTTCAGGCAAAGATCAAATCCAGGGCACTGTCAAGAAAACACGATCTAAAAATGACTTTAAAACACTTTCTAAGACTTCAGAAAAATTTAAGGTGGTGCCTCATCTACCTTTTTTAACAGATAAAAAGACTAGCTAAGGATCTTAAGAGCAAGCTTCACAGTTTCTCTCCATTAACAATCAAGGCTTCTAATAATTTTTAAGCATTGTCCCACAAAAACTTTACTGGGAGTTCAAAGTAGAGAAAAGTTACCTCATGCTGCCTGTTGCCTAATACCTGAGCTGGAGTGATTGGCTAGAACTCCTACAACAGACTTCTCCAAATGGCCTGCATTTCCTTGAAACATGGTAGCTGGTATTGAAAAGCAAGTGTCTCAAGAGAGATTTGGGACAAAGGATGACCTAGCCCTGAAAATCCTTTAGCTCACTCCTGCCACATTCTACTCATTACAGGCGAGTCATTAAGGCTAGCCATATTTAAAGATAGAAAAATTAGATTCTACTTCTTGATGGAAGAATTTAGAGTCCACCTTCTGAATCCAAATTATTTACTTTAAGCCCACATGGAAAATAAACTTATCTCTCCTAAAGTTTCGTCTGTTAAATCTTCAGCCTCAGGCTTAATGTCTAGGATGTTATCTAATATAGGATTCAGGTGATCTTTGGTATGGTTTCTCAGGTATAGCATCTTGAGTATTGTTACTCTGGATCGAATACAGGTGAATTAAATAAATAAATTGTGTGCCTCCCTCCCACCAAAAGTACAGTGGTGGGAGAGACATTTAATATATATATATAAAGGAAAAAAAAAAAGACTGGCAGTACACAGCGGCCATGAGCCATTATAATTTTGAAATTCAGTCAAGAACATATTCCTGTTTCCTCGACTGGGGCTTATTCCTAGTGCCTTGTAATGATTCTCCCTGGCTCTTGGTTCCATTCTCTGAGTCCTGGTTTCATCCTCTGAATTGGCTTCCTTTTAACCTAAAATGTAACTCATTATTACATCTGAGTTATCTTCTCTGCCTATTTTATTCCCAAGAAGATTGGGTATACCAAGGCCTCTTTTCATTTCATACTGTTGCTTTCCCTTTTAGTCCAAAATGGCAGTATTTCTGCTACTACCATTAACTTACAATTTTTATGGATTGTCTATGAATGTTTTTCAGGGTCCATTCTATTAGACAAAAGCCCATTCACACAAATAGTTTTGAGGTAACTTTTCACTACTTTGAGCTCCTGGTAAAGTTTTTGTGGAACAATGCTCTAAAAATTATTGGAAGCCCTAATTGTTAATGGAGAGAAACTGTGATGCTGGAGGAAAGTCTAATTTCTTTCTCTTTGAATGGGAATAGAATGCAAAGGAAAGAATTGCCAATATCAGAGATAAGAGAATGGTAGTCTCTATACCACCTACAGAAAATAAAAACGATAAGGAAATACCATAAACAATGCTATGCATATACATTTAATAACTTAAATAAAGCAGACATGAAAGCTCACATGTTACCAAAGCTCACTCAAAAGAGAAATAGGACTGGGAACAGTGGCTCATGCCTGTAATCCCAGCACTTTGGGAGTCTTAGGCAAAAGGGTTGCTAGAGCCCAGAAGTTTGAGACCAGCTTGGACAGCATAGCAAGACCTCGTCTTTAAAAATATTTTTTAAAAAAATAGCTGGGTGTGGTGGCACTTGTCAGTAGTCCCAGCTACTTGGGAGACTGAGGTGGGAGGATCTCTTGAACCCAGGAGATGGAGGTTTAGGTGAGCTGGGTTGGTGCCACTGCACTCCAGCTTGGGTAACAGAGTGAGCCCTGACTCAAATACAAAAACAAACAAACACAAAGAGGTAGAGATAGAGACAGAGGGAGGGAGAAAGAGAGAGAGAGAGACAGAAAGAGAGAGAAAGAGAGAGAGATTGGTAACTGAATAGTCCTGTATCTATTTAAGAGAATGCATTTTTAGGTAAAAATATTTCTACAAATACTACTCCAATTCTACATGGCTTCACTAGTGAATTTTACAGAATAGTTAATAAAGACATATTATCAATTCTATAACTCTTTCAGAAAATGAGGCAGGGGGAAACTCTTCCCAATTTACTTTGAGGCTAACATTATCATGATAAAAATAAACAAAAAAACCAGAGGAAACCATAACAATAAGAGAATTATAGACCAATATCCCTCATAGACACAGATGGTTGAATTCTTAACATAATTTTGGCAGATCAAATCCAACAATACGTAAAATTGACAATGCATCATGACCAAATAGAATTTATTCCAGGAATGCAAGTTTGGTCAAACATTTGAATATCAATTAATGTATATTAACAGGCTAAAGTGGAAAAACCATACAATTAACTAAATAACTGTAGAAAAGCATTTCAAAACATCCAGCATCTAGTCATAAAAAACACAAATCTCTCAGAAAAGTACAAATAGCATGAAATTCCTCAAGCTGATAAAGATTCTCTATGGAAAATCCACAGAAAACATTATATTAGTGGTGACAAATTGAATATTTCTTCCTAAGATCAGGAACAAGTCAAGGATGTCCACTCCCATCATTTCTATTCAACACTATACTGGAGGGTCTACCAAGTATAATAAAGCAAGAAAAAGAAATAAAAAGCTTCCAGATTGAAAACAAAGTAGTAAAGCAGTCTTTATCTGCAGATGACATGATTGCCTATGAAGAAACATCTTATGGAATAAATTTAAAATGCTGCTAGAATGAAGTTAGTAGAGTGACAGAATACTAAACCAAATAAAAATATCAGTTATTTTTCTACATATTGGTAACAAGCAACCAGATATTTAAATAAAATATACCATTAATAAAATATGAAGTACCTAGGTATAAATTTGGTAAAACGTAAAAGACCTCTGCACTAAAAGGTACAAAATATGCTGAAAGAATTAATGATGACCTAGATTAGTTAATGAGATATACTTTGTTCATTGATGAGAAAACTCAGTATTGTTAACATGACTGTTTTACCCAAATTGTTCTATAGATTTACTCAAATTGTTCTGTAGAGTCAAGCTCTTTTTGTAGAAATCACAAACTGGCTCTAAAAATTTATATAGAAATACAAAAGACTCAGAATAACTAAAACAACTGTGAAAAAGGAGGACAAAGTTGGTAACATAAACTATTTGGTTTTAAAATTTGTTATAAAGCTATAGGACCCAAGTATGGAACACTGGAACTGGATAGAATGCCCAAAATAGTTCCACACATATGGTCAATTGATTTTTGATAAGGTACCCTAGCAATTTAATTGGGGAAATGATTATTATTTTCAATAACCTAGAACAACTTGATAGGCATAACAAAGAAGACAAAAAACAAAGCAACCTCTGCAAAAAAACCCACCTTCCCCCTTACTTCACATATACCATACCATAATTACCTTAAAATGGATTACATACCAAAATATAAGAGCTAAGCTTATAAAATTTCTGGAATGAAACACTGGAAAATATCTTAGAGACTTTGGGTTTGGCAAGATTTTTTTAAATAGTGCACAAAGCATGAACTGGTAAAGAATAAAATCAATAAGTTATTCTTAAAGAAGATTAAAAACTCTTGCTCTTTTAAATCCATTGTTATTGAAACAAAACCACAGGCAACAGACTTGGATAAAATACTTGTACCTCATATATCTGACTTGTATCTAGAATATGCAAATAAAAATTCACAAATTGATAATAACAACACACATTTCCCAATTCAATATGGGCAAAATATTTGAACAAACACTTCACCATAAATACAGATGGCAAATAAGAACATAAATATAGGCTCAATGTCAATTGTCATTAGTAAATGCAAATTAAGTCCTACTGAGATATTCCCACTGAGATATACCCATTACAGTGGTTACAATTTTAAAAAGACGGATCATATTGAGTACTGACATAGTTGTGGAGCAACTAGAATTTTCATACACTAGTTCTAGGAATAAAATGGTTTAACCACTTTGGTAAACAGGTTGGCATTTTTCTTGAAAATAAAGTTAAGCATATACCTACCATACAACTCAGCTATACTATTCCTAGATATTAATCATCATAAATGAGAACATGTGTCTACACAAACACCTGTTTATGAATGTTCATAGCATCTTTATTTATAATAGTCAGAAAGTAGAAACAATTTCTATGTCCAAAAGTTCTAGAAAATCGACACTGATCTACAGTGAAAGAAAGGATATTAATCTTTTGCTGTGCATGAGAGATGGAAAGGATGGTTTACAAAGGAGTTTGAGGAAACTTTTTAGAGTAACAGATGAGTTCATTATCTTGATTGCAGTAAAGGCCTTATGAATGTTATATGTCAAAGCTTGTCAAATTATATGTTTTAAATGTACAGATTATTGTATCTCAATACATTTGTAGTTTGAAATTATTAAATATTTTTAATCTAGGGACAAAATTAAGAGAGTCAAAAGAAAAACTACAGAGTAGGTGAAGGTATTTGCCACATACATACTTTGTCATGGGATTATAAGTAGAATACGTAATGTGTTCCTAAAAATAAATAAGAAAAAAATACAAGAAACCTAGTTTTAATTGGATATATAAATAAGCACTACACAAAAGATACTCAAAATTTTAATAAACATAAAAAGTTGCTTAGCATTATTAGCTTCCAGAGAAATACAAATTAAAACTACTAGGAGATAACCATCAAGACAGCTAAAATTTAAAAGCTTGACAACACTAAGTCTTGGCGAGAATATGTGACAAATGGAAACTTTATGTAGTTCTGGTTTGATGTCTATTGTTTTAATAACCTTAAAATTATTTAAAGTTTATAGTTTTGGAAAACTGCTTGACAGTCTTTACTAAAGTTATACATACATATATCCATGGCCCAGTTATTTCAGTTCTGGGTATTAACCAACAAAAATGAGTGTTGACCGTGTGGTGGCTCACACCTGTAAGGGAGGCCAAAATGAGAGGATCTCTTGAAACCAGGGGTTTGAGACCATCCTGGGCAACATAGAAAGATCTCAAATCTACAAAAAATAAAAAATTAGTAGCCCACAGGTTCGAGACCTGCCTGGGCAACTTGGCGAGACCTCATCTCCAAATAAAATAAAAAATTAGCTGGCATGGCAGTGTGAACCTGTAGTTCCAGCTACTTGGAAGGCTGAGGCAGAAGGATTGCTGGAGCCCCAGCAGTTCGAGGCTGCAGTGGCTGGGAGTGGCTACTGCACTCCAGTCTGGGCAATGAAGTGAGACTCCAACTCAAAAAAAAATTAAAATTAAAATTAAAATAAAAAATTAGTGTGCTGTGGTGACTTGCCTCAGGAGGCTGAGGCAGGAAGATCACTTGAGCCCAGGAGTTTTCATCACCTCACTGTACTCCAGCCTGGTCCCAGAGCAAGAGTTTATTTACAAAAAAAATGAGGATTGATATCTACCTGCAGACATGTAAATAATGTTCATGTTACTTTTATTTATCATAGCACTAGTCTAGAAACAAAAGTTCATGTAATTTTAGCTTAGGTGTACAATGGGCTATTACATGGTAAAAAAGAGAATTACTATTCACACAAGGGCATAAATAATAAATTTAAAAGGCACAGTTTTTAATAAAAGAAGATGGAGACAAAGAAGTACATGTTAGATTATGTCATTCATATGGAGTTTTGAAGAACTATTAATTTAGAAAGGTTAACAGACTTTCCCCACCCCCCAGCTCACCAACAGCCGTGCTGGTCCGAGGCCTGGGGACCTTCGGTCCCACACAGGGCCGGATATTGTGGGCCCTGCTGCTGCTGTTCCACCATGTGCATGGGAGCCTCGGGTCTCAGCTAGCTCCCTGGCTACATCGTCTCTTGCCCGGCACCCAGCACCAAGCCGCCGGTCACTCAGGGAGGCTCTGGGTGCCCGCTCCTCAGAGACACTGGTCCCATTCCTGGCTGAAGTACACTGTGGAGGGCCCAGAGCCACTCTCACCACTCACCACCTGCCCATTGGAGTTTTGGAGCTCTGGAGCCCCGGGCCCACCCTGGCTGAGGCACTCAGCGCGTGACCCCCAAGCTTGGGGACCCAGACAAGCGGAGACAAAGGGATCTATGAAGGAGAATCTGCCTCTGCCTTTCTCCAAGCAGAGATTTCCATTGCCCTGCCCACCTATCAATAAACTCCACCCTGGTTCCTAAGGTAATGTAACTAAACAGGAGACAAAGCCCCACCCCTAAGCTGAATCAGATAAAAGCAACTCCCAGGCAGCCAAACCCAAACTGTGAGTAAATCTAGCTGCCTGCAATGGAAAAACAAAGGGGAGAGGCCAGAGATCAGAGCTGAAGTGATTTTAGTCTGATCTCTTATTGTGACTTATGATTTTAATCATTTTGACTGTTTATTTTGATCACGTTTGTTGTTTGCTTCTGATTTACACTGTTTCACGATTATATTGGTATGTCTTGTGTAGCTATCAGTATTCTTTAGGTAATCTTTCTTACATGTCTTTTTTCACTTCTTTCCAGCCTTGTGTCTCTTTCTCATTTGATAGTTGGTATGTATGTCTGTTTTCCCTCTTGCTCTTCTCTCTCTCTAACTTCCTATTGACCCCCCCTTCCTCCATTATTTTCCTCTTTTATACCCCCATTTTAATGTAGGAACCAAGAATACTTACTGCTGAACGGACAGATTGTAAGGCAGAGGGAAATAGGTTCCAGTGTGTTCATACACCTGTTTGTGAATGCTAGAATCAGCAAATACATTCTGAACCACAGCTTCCCTCTCAATTAAACCTCAAAACTGCAAAAGGTACAGATTGTAGCCTACACTCCAACCCCAAAAGTGAACAAAGCCAGAAGACCCTCATAAGGAAGAACAGGATATTGCAGAAAAGAAATAAAAACAACCCCACCTTCCCTCAAAAACAGAATTAAAGAAGGGGAGGGAAAGTATTAAAGGGGGAGAGAGAGAAAAATCTACACAAATGAAGAAAAACCAAAAAAAGACTATGGGTCTCTCCCAGACCCATGGCAGAAACTGAGAAAACTGATATTGGAATGCAAACAATGAAGAGCCCCCAGAATGAAGGGTCTCAAACTACAAACCTAGATATCAAGACATTAATGGAGAGATTAAAAAGAATTGAGGAGACACAAGAAGAAACTAGGAAGGAGCTGATATCTGAGATAACAGTAATAAAGAATACTGTGAATGAAATAAATAACAAACTGATAAGCATAGAAAGCAGAATTACCCAAGCAGAAGAAAGAATCTAAGAGCTTGAGGACCAAAATATAGAACTAACCCAAACTCTTAAAAACACAGAAAACAAGCTCAAAAAGATAGAATAAAACCTTCAAGAGATGAGCGATTACTTCAAGAGACCAAACCTAAGAGTAATTGGCATTCCTGAGGTAGAAAGAGAGACAAAGACCACACTGGAACAAACTTTCCATGAGATCATTCAAGAAAACTTCCCTTATCTAATCAGTGATGCAAAAATTCAAACACAAGAGATTCAGAGAACCCCTGCAAGACAACAAATGAGAAGAGCAACTCCTAGACACAAAATAATTCGCCTAAACAAAGTAGGGCATAAAAGAAAAAATCCTAAAGGCAGCAAGAGAAAAAGGCCAGATCACCTACCATGGAAGACCAATTAGAATACCAGCA
>NW_007063260.1:0-767 GCF_000164805.1 Carlito syrichta | reverse complement strand
CATATCACCAGGCAACAATATACTGCCTTCAAGAGACCCATCTCACTAGAAAGGACATGCACAGACTCAAAATAAGAGGATGGGAAACAAATTTTCAGGCGAATGGAACACACAAAAAAGGAGGAGTTGCAATCCTAATTTCAGACAAAATACCATTTAAGCTATCAAAAATTAAAAAAGATACAGAGGGTCGCTACATAATGATAAAAGATTCACTCCATCAACAAGAAATATCTATCCTAAATATATATGCACCCAACATAGGTGCGCCAACTTTCATAAAGCAACTTCTAGGAAAACTAAAGAAAGATATTGACTCTAACACCATCATAACTGGAGACTTTAATACCCCACTCACAACCCTAGACTGTTCATCAGGACAAAAAATGAGCAAGGAGATCCGGAACCTCAATCTGACTCTGGACCAAATGGACTTAATTGATACCTACAGAACACTCCATCCAAAGACCAGAGAATACACATTCTACTCATCACCGCATGAAACGTATTCTAAGATAGACCACATAATTGGCCATAAATCAAGCATAAGCAAATTTAAAAGGACCAAAATTCTACCATGCACCTTCTTGGACCACAGTGGAATAAAAATAAACATTGACACCAACAAAGTCCCCCCAAAACCCACAAAGACATGGACACTAAACAGCATGATGCTAAATAACTCCTGGGTCAATGATGAAATCAAACAGAGATCAAAGATACCTGTAAACAAATGAAAATGAAGAAACATCTTACCAAATCTCTGG
>NW_007063259.1:0-500 GCF_000164805.1 Carlito syrichta | reverse complement strand
TCAAGAGACTCACCTCACTAGAAAGACACCCACAGACTCAAAGTAAGAGGATGGGAAACAAACTTCCAGGCAAACGGAATACAAAAGAAAGGAGGAGTAGCCATCTTAATTTCAGACAAAATACCCTTCAAACTATTAAAAATCAAAAAAGATACAGAAGGTCACTACATAATGATAAAAGGCTCAATCCATCAACAAGAAATATCTATCCTAAACATATATGCCCCCAACACAGGTGCACCAACTTTCATAAAGCAACTTCTTGGAAAATTAAAGAAAGATATTGACTCTAACGCTATCATAACTGGGGAATTTAATACCCCACTCACAGATCATCAGGACAAAAAATCAGCAAGGAGATCCGGAACCTCAATGTGACTTTGGACCAAATGGACTTAATTGATACCTACAGAACGCTCCATCCAAAGACCACAGAATACACATTCTACTCATCACCACATGGAACATATTCTAAGATCGACCACATACTCGGCCATAAA
>NW_007063258.1:0-795 GCF_000164805.1 Carlito syrichta | reverse complement strand
GACTGTGTTCAGAAGTTTCTGAAATAGTAAATAGAACCAAATAAGATATTTAAAATAAATGTGTTGTCCTTTGACAGTTCTGGCAAAACAAATTCCCAAGAGGCCCTGAGGAATGCAGAAAAGGGCTAGCTGACCCCTTTGAGAGAGTGTCTTCCTTCTGAGGTTTGCGAGTAAGCTCTTCTAAGACAAAGCTGCTATTTTTGTGTTGAGTCCTCATACACTTGACTTTAGAATCCAGGGTTTTTTGCTGTGAGAGGGTGTGTGACCTTGGGGTTGGTGTTGAGAATCATTTGTGCCATGATCAGTTGTGCTGTGAGATGGCAGGTGACCTTGAGGTAGGTCCCTAGGGCCAGTTTTCCAGTGGGAGTGTGCGTGACCTTGGGGTGAGTCCTGATGGTCATTTATGCCATAAAAGGGTGTGTGACTTTGGTGTGTGTCCCAAGGGTCAGTTGTGTTGGAGAGAGTAAATGACTCTGGGGAGGGTCCTGAGGGTCACTGTGCTGTGGGATGGTGCATTACCTTGTGATGGGTTCCTAGGGTCAATTGTGTTGGAGAGGTCAAATGACCTCTGGGTTGGACTCCGTGATCAGTTATTTATGGCACATGCATGCTGCTAAAGTGTCTCGAGTTATTCAATATATTATTTTCATACAAGCAAGATAATCATACACATTAATAATTTATGTAAACTTTTAAGTTTTCTTTAAAATGTTTAGCAGTGCTATTAAGTATAAAGAGCTTAAACATTTTCCTTAATATATTGAGGGAATACTTATTCTACACATATACTTTGTA
>NW_007063257.1:0-856 GCF_000164805.1 Carlito syrichta | reverse complement strand
ATCATGTGGTTTTGTTTGACATCTGTTGATGTAATTTATTACATTTATGGTTTTACGAATGTTAAACCAGCCTTGTATGCCAGGAATGAAGCCTACTTGGTCATGGTGGATGATTTTTGAGATGTATTGCTGAATCCGGTTTGCTAGGATTTTGTTGAGAATTTTAGCATCTATGTTCATCAAAGATATTGGCCTGTAGTTCTCTTTCTTTGTTGGATCTTTACCTGGCTTGGGTATCAATGTGATGTTGGCTTCGTAAAATGATTTGGGGAGAGTTCCATCTTTTTCAATCGCCTGGAATACCTTCAGTAGGATTGGTATCAGCTCCTCCTTAAATGTCTTGTAGAATTCTGCTGGAAAGCCATCTGGACCAGGGCTTTTTTTTGTAGGAAGTTTTCTTATTACGTGGTCGATTTCCTTGATTGTTATTGGATTATTTAGGGTCTCAATTTCTTCTTGTTCCAACCTAGGTAGGTTGTGTGATGTCAGAAAGTCCTCCATTTCCTTATGGTTTTCAAGTTTGTTTCCATACAAGTGTACGTAGTAGTCTCTAATGATCTTTTGTATTTCTTCAGGGTCAGATGTGACTTCATCTTTTGTGTTTCTGATTATGCTTATTTGGTTTTTTTCTCGTTTTTTCTTGGTCAGTCTAGCTAGGGGACCATCAATCTTGTTTACCCTTTCGAAGAACCAGCTTTTTGTTTCATTGATTTTTTGTATTATCTTTTTGTCTTCTATGTCCTGGATTTGGGCTTTTATTTTGGTGATCTGGATTCTTCTGCTGAAATTAGGGTTTTTGTGGTCTTGCTTTTCCAGCTTCTTTAGGTGGCTTGTTAGGTTTTGAATTTCTATTCCT
>NW_007063256.1:0-620 GCF_000164805.1 Carlito syrichta | reverse complement strand
GGCTGAGCCACCGAGCCTGGCTTTCTCATTTTTTTTAAATGGGAGGTTTCAGCTAAATTAAGAAGTGTCTGTTCCTGTCTTTCGCCTACTTTTTTAATGGGACTGTTTGCTTTAATCCCAGCACATTGGGAGGCCGAGGCGAGAGGATTGCTTGAGCCCAGGCATTCAAGACTAGACTGGGCAACATAACGAGACCTCATCTCTACAAAAAATTTTACAAATTAGCTAGTTATGGTGGCGCACCTGTAGTCTCAGTTTCTTGGGAGGCTGAGGCTGGAGTATTGCGTAAGCCCAGGAGGTCGAGGCTGTGTGGCGAGCAGTGATCGTGCTACTGCACTCCAGCCTGGGCAACAGAGTGAGACCCTGACTCAAAAAAATAATAATAATAAAATGAGTTTCCTTCTTTGCTGAGGAGTAAGCAAACTTTACAAATAAAGGAAATTCGTTATTATATTGTGACTAAGTTACTTGTTAGCTGGATTCAAAGCACACACTGGAGATACCATCATGAATAAGAGAGAGAGAATTCCCTGATGGCCAAGACCTAACAAGCTCTTGGGCAGACAGAACAGAGACAATTAAATAAGATACATAATATGCCATGTGGTGGTGATAAGTTG
>NW_007063255.1:0-723 GCF_000164805.1 Carlito syrichta | reverse complement strand
TACCTTTAAGATGAGTTTTAAGTGGATGCACTCCCTGGCTCTCCACTTACTTCTCTGTGGGTGGGTGTCATGTGACAGGCTTTCCAGAGTCAGGAAGAAGACAACACCACAATCAATGGAAGAAGACAAAACCACAAATATTATTACTGGGAATATTTTCTTAATGATTAGGACTCTGGCTCCACTTCTTAATTATGACAGACTTATCTGTTTCAGGCCAAGTAAAAAAGAGCAGCGGTTTGACAGTATAGAAGCAAGCTAATGACTTTTAGATATTTATCTTGTATTCAGTCACGTTGCTGAGTTTTTAATCAAATGAAATATTTTCCCAGCTGATTATCTTGAGAGTTTTTGTTTTTGTTTTTGTTTTTTTTTTAGGTAAACAGCAATGTGGGCTGCAACTTTTTTTTCTTCTTTTATATAAGTATAGCTCTTATTTCTATTTGTTATATAATTGCATTGGTAAATAGTAACAATGATGGCAAATATCCTTGGGGTTTTCTCCCCATTTTAATGGAAATCCTTCTGGACTTCGCATGTAAATTGCATGTTGCTTCATGAAGCTACATATTTTTTCCCCAATATGCACCTTCCTATTCCTAGTGCTTTAAGAATGATTATTGTCTCAATCGGCAGGAGCCATACATTTCATAAATATCTCTTCAAGATAAGGTGGGTTTGGGAATGATCACTCTATAATTCTCCCCTTGAGCACCTAAATGT
>NW_007063254.1:0-758 GCF_000164805.1 Carlito syrichta | reverse complement strand
TTAACTAGCTGAATAATGAGCTGACTTGACTAAATAGCAAACTAATTAGGTAGCAGACTTAAGTATCTGACTTAAATAATTAGATAACTAGTGAGCTAGATGACTTAGCTAGCTGAATTACCTAGTTAGCTAGCTCACTTAGCTATCTGACATAACTAGTTAGTTTGCGAGATAACTAGCTGAATTAACGAGTTGGTTAAGGAGTTAGATAACTGTTTTAACTAGTTGGTAAATGAGTAAAATAGCTGTTTTAACTATTTGGTTAACGAGTTAGCTAGGTGACTTAACTTGTTTTCTGATGAGTCGGCCGACTAGTTAGCTGAGTTAACACGTTGACTGACTTCTCAGCCGACATGTTATCTGGCTTAACAAGTTGGCCGACTAATCAGCCGACTATTTAGCTTGGATAACTAGTTGACTGAGGAGTTGGCCCCATAGTTAGCTCAGATAAGTAGTTGGCTGGCTAGTTTGCTGACCTAATTATTCGGCCGATTCGTTGGTTCAATGGTTAGCTGACCTAAATAGTCGGCCGAATATTTAGTTGACCTAAATCGTTGGCTGCCAACTTGGCCCATTATTTGGCCTATTGGTTAGCTGACGTAACTAGTGGGCTGGGTAGTCAGCCGGCCCGTTCGAGGACTCAACAAGTTGGTTGGTCTGGGGTCAGACAGGTGAGCTGAATTAGCCAGTTGGCCAGTGAGTGAGCCAACTGGTCAGCTGAATTAACTATTTGGTTGGTGAGTGAGCTGACGCATGCA
>NW_007063253.1:0-798 GCF_000164805.1 Carlito syrichta | reverse complement strand
TCATTGAAACTGTTGGTCTAGATTACGTTTGGTGTTTACCATTCTGACTTATACTGTTTCTTGATTTTTTGTTCTGTCTCTGTTTAGCTATCAGTATTCTTTGGGGAATCTTTCTTACTTGTCTTTTTTCACTTCTTCCCAGCCCTGTGTCTCTCTCTCACCTGATAGTTGGTATGTATATCTGTTTTCCCTCTTGCACTTCTCTCTTTCGCTTATTTTTACTTATGATTTTATCATTGTAACTGTTAGTTTAGATCACGTCTGTTGTTGACCTTCTGACCTACACTGTTTCTCGATTTTATTGACCTGTGTCTGTGTAGCTATCAGTACTCCTTAGGGAATCTTTCTTACGTGTCTTTCTTCACTTCTTCCCTATCTTGTGACTGTTTTTCACCTGATAGCTGGTATGTATATCTGTTATCCCTCTCGCACTTCTCTCTTTCGCTCATTTTGACTTATGATTTTATCATTGTAACTGTTAGTTTAGATCACGTTTGTTGTTTACCTTCTGACTTACACTGTTTCTCGATTTTATTGCCCTGTCTCTGTGTTGCTTCAGTACTCTTTAGTACTATGTAGCTATCAGTACTCTTTCTTATGTGTCTTTCTTCACCTTTTCCCAGCCCTGTGTCTCGTTCTCACCTGATAGATGGTATGTATATCTGTTTTCCCTCTTGCGCTTCTCTCTTCCTAACTCCCTATTGACCTCCCTTCCTCCATTATTTTCCTCTTCTATATGCCCCCTTTTTAAATCTAGGGACCAAGACTGCAAACTGCTGAATAGACAGACTGTAAAGC
>NW_007063252.1:0-775 GCF_000164805.1 Carlito syrichta | reverse complement strand
CCCCAGGCCAGAGTGCAGTGGCATGCTCACGGCCACCGCAGCCTCGACCTGCTGGGCTTGGGCAATCCTTCTGCCTCAGCCATCCGAGTAGCCGGAATTACAGGCGTGTGCTACCACGCCCGGCTGATTTTTTTTTTTTTTATTGTAGAGATGAGGTCTCGCCAAGTTGCCCAGGCGAGTCTCGAACCCGCAGTCTCAGGCAATCCACTCACCTCAGCCTCCCAAAGGCGCGGGATTACAGGCTGAACCACTGAGTCCGGCTTGTATGAAACTTTTAAATATAGAATACAAAGAAACGATAGGAGTCATGACAAGTTTTGAAAGGAAGAAAATGTGATAGGAAAGACTGGAAGTCTTGTCATACCCTAATGGGCGGTTGAGAATTGGAATCGGTCTGAGAGTCTTTAGATAACATCAAGGTGTAGCCTTGGCCAGAAATCTGCAATTACTCCCCACACTTAATCCAGGCCTCTGCAACGGCTTGACATCCGTGAAAGGAAACCAAATCGGGACAGAGCCAACATTTCTGACACCCAAGGGCGATGGGGGATTGACTAAGCCCTTTCCAGCAAGCCTGTTCTCTGTGACTTGTAGAAGAGCAGCCACACTATTCACTTTTAAGTGACTGACAGAGGCCCGTGTTGGTTTTTTTGTTTTTTTTTTTGAGTTGGAGTCTCACTCTGTTGCCCAGACTGGAGTGCAGTGGCCGCTCCCGGCCACCGCAGCTCGACCTGCTGGGCTCCAGCGATCCTTCCGCCTCAGCCTTCCAAGTAGC
>NW_007063251.1:0-1256 GCF_000164805.1 Carlito syrichta | reverse complement strand
AATAACCTCGGTTCAGAAGTTTAGTCTATGTCTTTATGAAGCTTGTCTCTCCCGTTTCGGTGTTGTTCCCTTGAATCGCCAGCAGGTGGTGCTATCTCATCTGCTCGCCCCAGAGGGGGTGGGGCCGGACAGGAACAAGATGGCTGCCTGCCTCCGAGCAGGCAACAGGAGCCCCGCGCCGGGTGGGCAGGACAGTCTCCGTCGCAGGAGCGGTGGCAGCGATCCCAGCAGATCTTCCCTGAAGCGGTTTGATGTGGATCTCCTCCGGCCGGGTTGTGATGAGCTACCCGTGCCAGAGGCCGCGGCGGGCGCGGCGGCGGCGACGGCGGCGGCGGCGGCGGGAGCGCTGGTGGGGGGAGGGGCTGCGGCAGCAGCGGGAGAGGACGATGCAGTAAAAATGTCCAGTCCTTGCGATGTTCCAGTGATAGCGATGGCCGAGCTCTGTTTGAGGAGTAGGCTGCGATGCTGGGGTCCCCAGCCTCCCGGGGGCGAGAGTCAGAGACCCACTGCAGATCTCCCTTGCAGAGGGCTTCAGACACCGGGTTGCCAGGTCGCCATCTTGCCCCCTTCCTCCCCTCAAAACTAGCTCTTTTAGAGGATTCTTGAATGGTTACATATCACTGGAGAAATTTTTGGATAGGTGTGAACACAAGGTTCTCTTCACTTCTTGGGAATGAAATCCACCTTGTCTACCGCATTTGGCAGAGCACTGGACACCAGTGCTAGAAGCCTAAGAAATGCTCAGTAATCAAGTTAACAAACATTATGATGTCAAAGTTCTGAGACTGATGTCATGAATGACAATTTGAAATTCTTTTTTCCCTGACTTTACTTAACTCTTTTAATGTAATATTAGCCTTTTAGTCAATCTACGGATTTATGAAATAACGATTAAGTTATCATCATTCTTCTCAGACATGGAAATTGCAATAAAGTATTCATATGAAATGATAAGCAATCACGAAAAGCCAAAAGAATATTATCAAAATAAAGAAAACAGGGGCTATCGCAGTTCCAGAATTCAAACTTCACTATATGTTTACAGTAATCAACACAGCCTGGTATTGGTACAAGAATAGGTCCATAGGCCAATGGATCAGGACAGAGAATGAAATCCTGAAATCCTCAACGAACTCATCTTTGAAAAATCCTCCTAGGCCCACTGGGTAATAGAGAATATATTCAGTAAATGGTGCTGGGAAAAGGCTGACAACATGCACAAGGTTGAAACAGGACCCCTATCTATCACCATACGA
>NW_007063250.1:0-1098 GCF_000164805.1 Carlito syrichta | reverse complement strand
GGGCAGTATTATTCATAGAAACTATTCACCAAATAATTAAAACAGTATGAAAACATAATAATTAGATAAATTAATTCTTTGCAATTGAGGCTAGCAGTGTGAAATTGTTGCAGTGGCAATATTTAAAAAAATTTCAACTATGTTTTCCTTTCCTCAAAAAACATTATTTTGCAACATAGTTTCACTGACATGTTATTGAAACTTTGGGGAAATCTTTAAAGAAGGTAAAGACAAATTTTTCAAAGTTGGGTATTAGGAGAATAGACCTGTCAAAGTGATTAATCCTTTTATTTATTTATTTAAATTAATTAGTTTATTTATTATAAAGATGTGGGGTACAACTCAGGGCTAGGTATACAAACATTGATCATGCAGGTACCCTTTTTAATGAGGCATGTCCCTCCCTCCCCCACCTGCTAGTCCCACCCACATTCCCTGACAGTTTTGTGCTACTGTCAATCATCTTCCCACAGCATTATAATTGCTCAAGATCACCTTATGAGTGAGAACATATGGAACTCAGTTCTTGTTTCTGTGGTAAATCACTGAGTATGACCGACTCCAAATCCATCCAATTTGCTGTAAGGTCTATATATTTGTCCTTCTTTATGACTGCATAATATTCCATTGTGTATATGTGCCACATTTTTTTATCCAGTCCAGCTTCAATGGGTAACAAGGTTGGTTCCATGCTTTTGCTATTGTGAATAGAGCTGCATACATACGTGTGCAGGTATCTTTTTTGTAGAATGATTTGAGTTCCTCCGGGTTTATTTCCAATATGGGTCATATGGAAGGTCAATTTCTAGTTCCTTCAGAAATTGCCACACTGTGTTCCAAAGAGGTTGTTTTAGTCTGCATTCCCACCAGCAGTGTAGAAGTGTTGCTTTTTCTCCACATTCTTGTCAGCATCTGTTGTTGTTTGCTTTATTAATGATGGCCATTCTTACAGAGATTAGGTGGTATCTCAATGTGGTTTTGATTTGCATTTCTCTAACGATGAGTGAGGCTGAGCACTTTTTCATGTGTCTGTTGGTCACCCCCATATCTTCTATGAGAAGTGTCTATTCATGTGTTTTGCCCACTTTTTAAAGGGGG
>NW_007063249.1:0-1238 GCF_000164805.1 Carlito syrichta | reverse complement strand
GCTCGGTGGCTCAGCCTGCAATCCCATGCCTTTGGGAGGCTGAGGTGAGTGGATTGCCTGAACTCGTGGGTTCGAGACCCACCTGGGCAACTTGGTGAGACCTCCTCTCTACAGTAAATCAAAAAATCAGTCAGGCATGGTAGGGCGTGCCTGTAGTTACAGCTCCTTGGAAGGCTGAGGTGGAAGGATCACCGGAGCCCAGCAGGTCGAGGCTGCGGTGGCTGGGAGTGGCCACTGCACTCCAGTCTAGGCGACAGAGTGAGACTCCAACTCAAAAAAAATTAAAAATAAAAGAAACAAGAAGCCTACCACTCCAAACATCCTGTTTATATGATGAATGCCTCAAGGCCTGCACTTGACTGCAAATTGTATGCTCTAGAACTCTTCAAACTGTGAGGAAACTGAGACTCTGGCCCTCTACTTCCTGTGCTGAGACCTCTTGGAGGTTGTTGGTTCAGTCTTGGTCCCTCATTCACCAGAATTTCCCCAAATCTCTGCATCTGGCTCTGGCTTCTGCCAGTTCTGTTCAGCCCTTGCTTCCTCAATGGCTAAGACTTGCATAGATATTTCCGACTTGGATGTTCATGAAACTATTTTCTCATGATGGCGCTGTTGCTCAAGACGAAATTAGCTGGCCTGTCTTCTCCCACCCATAAACTTGGTAAAAAAGTGCCATAACAAGGCATAACAAGCACTGTGGCTACGTTGCATTTTGCTCAATTTCTGATAACTTCCTCCACTGTTAGCATTCTTTAGTCTTCCTTTCGATGTCAAACTCTGATCCCTGTGATCCACCTTCAGTTTTTTCTTTCTGAGCTCAACAATAAACCAAACAATTAGCTGGGTTTGATGGCATGAGCCTGTAGTTCCAGCTACTTGAAAGACTGCGGTGGAAGATTCGCCTTAGCCCAGTAGTTCGAGGTTTCACTGTCTGTGACCATCTAGTCTGGGTGACAGAGTTAGACTCTGACTCTAACAATGAAACCAAAAAATAAAAAAAAACCCTTTAAAAATAAAAAATGTATAATGTTGGAAAAATCATGTAGAAAGAGGCATTGTGTATGTTCATACTGCTAGAAGTATAAGTTAGACCTTACATTTGTGAAACACTTTGGTGTTAGCTGTTCATGTGCTAACAGTGCTACAGTATAGAAACTGCATCTTAGGAATACATTTGAAAGAAATCATCCTCTATGAAATGAAAAGACATGGACTATAATACTTATGTCATCATAGTG
>NW_007063248.1:0-817 GCF_000164805.1 Carlito syrichta | reverse complement strand
CTCAGGGAGTAAATGGACATAGCCCCAACTGCTTAAGGGGCCAGGGGCTGGCCCCTCAAGAAGTTTCCCGACAGGGGATTTCCATTTGCATCCATCCTGGAATGGCGTTCATTAGCCCAGTGAATACCTCGCTTGCATCATGGGCACATAGATGTAGGGCGACCCCTTCTGGGGGGTGGTCCTGAATAGGGATTATGCGCGGGGCATCCCTACTGAAATGGCCCATTTGCCCACAGGTAAAGCAGGTGCCTTGGGTTCCTCCATTAAAATTTTTGTGGGGAGGAGTACCTTGTAAATCTGCAGCTATAGCCATCCCTTGCATAAAGGCAGGCCCAATATCAACACACAAGCGAATGTAATATGTTAAATCCCCTTTTTTACAATAGGGATGAATGGCCACTTGGCTGGCAGAATGGGCATTTTCATAGGCCAGTTGTTTTACCAAGAGTCCCTACCTCTTCATCTACTGCTATTTGACCTAAAACCTGCAACAATCTAGATGCAAAATCTTGGTGATGCTTATCAGGTCCCTGATGTATTTTCAAAATCTGTTCTGTCTTAATTCCAGCTGACAGTAATCGACACCGTGCTCCCGATGTTGCTCCACTGATCTGACCATACGCAGCTTGGGGATATAAAATCTGCACCTCTTGGGAGGAGTATTCTCCTTGGCCCACAAGCATGTCTAGATTAATCCTATTCAGTTCATCTCCTCTATTTCTTTCAGCTTGCTCTTTGCATCTAACCCAAAAATCGGTCTTCCATAACAAATATTCTCTGCCTGACAAACATGCCTTAGTAACCATACGCCAATCAG
>NW_007063247.1:0-838 GCF_000164805.1 Carlito syrichta | reverse complement strand
TGCATTAGTTGGTATTCTTTGAACAGTGTTGCCCCCAAACTCCATCCAGTTAGGGAAAAGCACAGTGTTGCTTAGCAGTGAGAAAGGACAAAGTCTTCCGCAGGTGAGGCACATTGTGGTGGAGCACAGGACATCTCAGTGAATGATGATAACTAAAGGAATGCTTGATTGTGGCAGCACAATGAGAAAAGAACTGTTTCCTATGAGCTGGAACAGCAGCGACACGCTCTAATACACTCAGTGCTTTGTGCTACTTTTAACAAGATTAAGTGAACACACACTGTTTCAATTCAAATCTTTATCAGAAATCAGAGGCAAGCCTCATTTCTTGCCAAAGTATTCTCTGGTGGCTCATTCTTGGAGCAAATTCCATATAAGCAAGTCTGCTTACCCAGGTTTACCACTGATCAGTTAAAGAATTTTCCCTCCAGGTAACTCCTTTACTGAACTTTGAAAACTTTATCTGAAATAAATTCTAAAAAATAGAGATATCTGAGTGTACAACTTGCAATAAAATGAAAATAACATTGTTAACACAGCAAAGCATTAACAAAACTCAAGAGGATTAACTGTCAAAGTTGTTATGTGATTCCACCGTGTACTACAAATAATCGTATTCTGTGAATAAGTAGTAGATACTAGCTATCTTACCTAAAACTTAGCAGTGTCTCACCGTCCCACGCCTTAACTTCCACTTTTTGATTTAAAAAGTTTGAGTTGCCTGAAGTAAGTTTCAAAAAATGTCACAGAAGAGGTGCTTACTTCCAGATGACCATATTGGAAATTTTAATATGGCATTCTGTCCTAGGCATCCAATTTCTTTTGCATAGTACAACCC
>NW_007063246.1:0-814 GCF_000164805.1 Carlito syrichta | reverse complement strand
CCCCATTCAACTCTCCTGTCTGGTCTATGCAGAAGACAGATAGATCTTGAAGAATGGCAATGGGTTGGCATAAGCTTAAACCAAGGTGACTTCGGTTGCAGCTGCTCTGCCAGATGACACAGCTTCATGGCTGGAGTAAATGAACACATTCCCTGGCACTGATGTGCAGCTTCTGATCTAATCTGGAGGATGATTTTTCTACACACCTGGTCCTAATGTCCACCAGGAGTGGTTTGCTTTCAGCTGACAAGGCCAGAGACACACTCGCAACGTTCTTCTTCAGAGGTACAAGAGAGGAGCCCCTTTCTAAATATAGGAATTTACTTACAAAAAATTATTACATATTTAATCTTACATGTTTAAACTTCAATCACACCTTTGAAGTACTCTTTGTTTGATGCAATACACCTACTGAGATGCTTTTTCCATTGTTCAGAACAGTTTTTGAACTAGTCCACCTTGAAGTCTTTTAGAGTTTCTGCCTTTTGTTCGTTTGTTTGACCTCTTCCACATCATCAAAATATTTCCCTTTGAGGACTTTTTTATCCAGAGAAACAATAAAAAGTCACTTGAGATCAGGTGAATGGGGAGGGTGGGCATGGAAGTCATGCCGTTTTGGGTAAAAACTGCTGAGTACTCAGGGAAGTGTGGCAGGTGCACTTGCAAATCACCTTCATGAAATGGGCAAGCGTGTTGAAAGATCCTCCCAAAAAAATAATTACCTGAAGCAGAGCATAGCCTCTTCCAACTGTGAAAGGGAAAAGAAGCAGCCTCTGCTCCTGGAATTGTATGGGGGGAGGATGAAAGAAATGAG
>NW_007063245.1:0-1542 GCF_000164805.1 Carlito syrichta | reverse complement strand
ATCAGACGGGTGTGGTAGTGCATGCCTGTAATTCCGGCTACTTGGAAGGCTGAGGTGGAAGGATCACCGGAGCCCAGCAGGTCGAGGCTGTGGTGGCTGGGAGTGGCCACTGCACTCCAGTCTGGGCGACGGAGTGAGACTCCAACTCAAAAAAAATAAATAAATAAAAATAAAAAATAAAATTTATGTTTAGTTTTTGTAGAAGCAGGATTTGCTGTGCTGCCCAGGAAACTTCTCAAGTGATTCGCCGGCCTTGACTTCCCAGAGTGCTGGGATTCTAGATGTGAGCCACTGCCTCCAGCCAGAAACATTTAATGCTTTAACCCATGTTTCTTTGCTGTTGGCCTATTGTCCTTCTGAGCTTATCAGAGGATTCTTGGAGTATGTGCTGGAGAATTCTTCTTTGGGGATAGGTGGTTCCTTACTGTGCTTGTTTCCTCTTCTCAAGGAACTCTATCAGGACAGAACAAAGCCCAGAGTTGAAGTGAAGAGCTCTCCCCCCATCGCCCTCCTGTGACCTGGGTATTTGGCACAGGATAATGACAGGGGGTTGAGGTCTTCAGGAAGGTCCAAAAGGTAGCTCTGAACAGTGCATGCTCAATGAACTATGGGCAAGACCCCAGGTGAGCATGTCTTATCCACGCTGGAAACTCATGTGGAAACCTCACACTCATCATACACTATGAGAAAAGTGCTGGGGGATTTAGAAGACACTCACAGCAATGAGAAAGTGTACTGCTTTTCACCAGCTCTACATGTGTTGGAAACGTCAGCCTCCATGACACACCCCTGCAGAGTTTTGTTCCCAGTTTTACATACCAGGTGCCAAGGGCACACACAGTCTTTCTTAAGGAGGGTTATGTAACAGATCAAAAGACTGCTGCTGAACACATATTTGCAAAGTGACAGCAAGTCATGGTGCTGGAATCTGGCTTTAGACTTTGGAAGAACTGTAGGCCTGAACGTGAAGTTGAAACCACCTGTTCAATGGCTGGTGGCCTGCTGAGTTTCCTGGGATGGAGTCTGGCAGGCAGAGGACTCTGCATACAGCAGTCACTCAATAAGGACCTTGCAGAAGAACAGTCAGTTCTGAGTGTCAGTGAGGCCAGCAGCCTCCCTCACGACTGCCTGGGCAGGTCTTGGTGAGGATGGTCAGGGCCTGACCTGGTCACTGCCACTGCCAGAGGCCCAGAGGAGGAGGGTGCCTCAGGCTAAGCAAGCCTATGGAGGTAAGATTATGGCAGGCAAGTAAAGAGTTAAATAAGGATGGGCACTGTGTTCATGCCTATAATCCCAGCACTCTGGGAGGCAGAGGTGAGAAGATTGCCTGAGCCCACAGGTTCAAGACCAGCTTAGGCAACTTGGCAAGACCTCATTTCTCTTAAATAAATAAATAAAAATAAAATAAAATATCTAAGAAAAATTAAAAATTATTAAATAAAATGACCAGAATCTTTGAAAAACTTAGAGGAGATGCTGATTTAAGAGGTAGGCAGTAAAATCATGTACCATCTTCACTAAGTGGCAGAAAGGAAGGGACTT
>NW_007063244.1:0-726 GCF_000164805.1 Carlito syrichta | reverse complement strand
TCAGAGGAACTGAATCAGTCAGTGGGACTGTGTTGCCTCATAGCACCCAGCTCAATTTTGGTTCAAAAGAGGAAAGATAGTAGTGAATTGAAGAAAAGGGAACACATGACAAGGTATATTCTGACCAAATCAAGTCTGCAGCCATTCAGGGGAGTAGAAGAGAGGACAGGGACAGAAACAAAGAGTAGATTGCCCATTATGCCTTGGCTTCTCAAGTTAAGATGCTGGACTCTAGCATCCAGTGGCTGTGGAAGAAAAACTTGACCAATCACAGGTCCCAGTTATGAGTATGCTGTAGGAGGATAAAGAAGACTGTTTTCTGATGCTTTAGCATCAGCTTAAGAGCTACTTGGCTTTAGCCAAAAGACTTTTCAGTCTTAGATGGAAAACTGAATTCAGACTACTAGAACCTAGCTGGGAGAGAAGGAGGCCAATCCAGGAGTAAAGGCCTCAGGAAGAGGATAGAGCCAGGTCATGTATATGGCCAGTTCTCCAGGTGATAACTAGTCGTGGGTCTTATCATTTTCAGGCACAACTTGGAATGATTTGTCAGTTAACCTGTGAGCCCGACACGGTGGCGTGCATCTCAAATACCTTCCAGCTACCAGGAAGGGTGAGTCGGGGGCATAGCCTGAGTCCACCAGTTGGAGTCTGCGATGCCCATGAGCACCTCACTGCACTCTAGCCTGGGCGACAAGAGTGAGAATTCACACAAAAAAAGAAACA
>NW_007063243.1:0-588 GCF_000164805.1 Carlito syrichta | reverse complement strand
ATGGAATGGAGAGGGAATGGAATGAAATAGAATGGAATGGAATCGCGAGGAATGGAGAGAAAAGGAATGGAATGGAGAGGAATATAATGTAATGGAGAAAATGGAATTGAGAGTAAGGGAAAGGAGAGGAATGGAATGGAAAGGAATGAAATGGAGAGGAATGGAATGGAGAGGATTGGAATAGAATGGAGAGTAATGGAATGGAATGAAAAGGAATGGCATGGAATGGAGTGGAATGAAATTGAATGGAGTGGAATGGAATGGAAGGAAGCAAGAAGAATGAAGAGGAATGGAAAGGAATAGAATGGAATGGAATGGAATTGAATAGATGTCAGAGGAATAGATTGGAATGGAGATGAATGGAATGCAATGATGTGTAGTGGAATGGAATGGAATGAAATGCAATGGATCGAAATAGTGGAATGGAATGGAATGGAGGTGTTTCGGAAAGGAATGGAGAGGAATAGAATGGAGTGGAGAGGACTGAATGGAACAGAGAGGAAAGTATTGGGGTGGAATGGATTGGAATGAAAGGGAATGGATTATAATGGAATGGAAGGGTGAGGAATGGAAAGGAATGGAGAGGAT
>NW_007063242.1:0-807 GCF_000164805.1 Carlito syrichta | reverse complement strand
GAGTGGTGTATTAAAGTCCCCAGTTATATGGTGTTAGAGTCAATGTCTTTCTTTAGTTTCCTAGAAGTTGCTTTATGAATGTTGGTGCGCTATGTTGGGTGCATATATGTTTAGGATAGATATTTCTTGTTGATGGAGTGAACCTTTTATCATTATGTAGTGGCCCTCTGTATCTTTTTTAATTTTTGATAGCTTAAATGGTATTTTGTCTGAAATTAGGATCGCGACTCCTCCTTTCTTTTGTGTTCCATTCGCCTGAAAATTTGTTTCCCATCCTCTTACTTTGAGTCTGTGTATGTCCTTTCTAGTGAGATGGGTCTCTTGAAGGCAGTATATTGTTGCCTGGTGATATTTTATCCATTTTGTCATTCTATGTCTTTTCAGTGGTGCGTTTAGTCCATTCACATTCAGACTAATTATTGAAATGTGAGAGTTCATCCTTATCATGGAGTTCTTATTGAGTTATTGTTCTTCCACTTGGTTTTTTCTTTTTTTTTGTCTTTCTTTTGCTTTTGGGGTTGGTTCGTGTATATTTTATTCTTTTCCCTGTACTCTTGTGAAGAACGTTGTTCTTTTTTCCTTTTCTTCTGTGTTTAGTACTTTCTTAAGTGTTTCATGTAGAGATGGTTTTGTGGCTGCATAAGTTCTTAGGGATTGGATATCTGGGAAAGATTTTAATTCTCCCTCACTGATGAAGCTTAGCTTGGCTGGGTAGGTTATTCTTGGTTGAAATTGTTTATCCTTTAGGACTTTGAAGATAGGGCTCCAAGCTCTCCTAGCCTGCAGGGTTTGTGCAGATAAATCTGG
>NW_007063241.1:0-511 GCF_000164805.1 Carlito syrichta | reverse complement strand
CCAAGAATCAAGTTTTTGAAGGAGAAAATCTGGGTAATGGGAGTCCTCACATGAAGAAAAACTTCAATGCGATTTGGTAAGTAAGAGTAAGAATCCGCGTTCCCCGGACCTCAATTCCAAAGAAGCTCAAGGTCATCTTGCTATGGGCTAAACACGAATCATGGTATTTTCCAGCATGAATCTGGAAAGTGGCGTCCTTTTTTACAGAATCTACATGACCTTTTGCTAAGAAAGAGTAAGGAATCTGGGTAACACGAGTCCTCACTACTAAAAATCTACAGAGCATCTTGGCGACTTCTATAAAGAAACAGAGTTTCGAAGTAGGATGCATCTAATGAGAGTCCTAATATACAGGAAAATACACTGCCCCTTGCCAAGGAAGAAAAAGAATCGGGGTTATAGCAGCCCTCAGTCGTTAAAATCAACAGGCCATCTGCTGTGGGTTAAACAAGAACCGGGATTAGAAGCTGGAAAATAGGTAATAGAAGTCTGCCTATTCAGAATCTACATG
>NW_007063240.1:0-1027 GCF_000164805.1 Carlito syrichta | reverse complement strand
AGATGCTTGGGGGTTTTTATCAAGAAGTGGTGTTGGATTTTATCAAAAGCTTTTTCTGCATCTAATGATATAATCATGTAGCTTTTGCTTTGATGTCTGTTGATGTATTTAATTACATTTATGGTCTTGCGAATGTTGAACCAGGCTTGCATTCCAGGGATGAAGCCTACTTGGTATTGTTGGATGATTTTTGAGAGGTGTTGTTGAATCTGGTTTGCTAGGATCTTGTTGAGAATTTTAGCATCTATGTTCATCAAAGATAATGGCCTGTAGTTCTCTTTCTTTTTAATCTCTCCATTAATGTCTTGATATCCAGTTTTGTAGTTTGAGACCAGTCATTCTGGGGGCTTTTCAATGTTTACACTTCAAAGTCAGTTTCCTCAGTGTCTGACCTCCCAGGGGTCTGTGATAGACCCATACTCTTCTTTTCATTTTTCTTCATTAGTGTAGATTTTTCTCTCCCCCTTTCCCTCCCCTTCTTTAATTCTGTTTTTCAGGGAATGTGGGGTTGCTTTTACTTCTTTTTGTTCAATCTCCTGTTCTTCCTTATGAGCATCCTCTGGCTTTGTTCACTTTTGAGGCTGGACTGTGGGTTGGGGCTGTAATTTTTACAGCTTTGAGATTTCATTGAGGGGGAAGCTGTGATTCGGAATCTATCTGCAGATCCCAGTATCCACCAACAGTTGTATGGGTTCACTGGAACCCACTTCCCAAACCTTACAATCTGTCCATGCAGTGGGGTTTAGGTTTGCTCCCTGGAACTAAAGGAGGCAAGAAAAAGGAAAATAATGGAAAAAAGGGGGATAAAGAAAAGGTTGGAGAGAGAGAATTGTAAGAGGGCAAACAGACATACATACCAACTAATGAATAGAAAGAGACACAAGGCCAGAAAAGAGTAAAAAGCAACAAATAAACAAGATTCTCTAAAGCATACTGGTAATCACACAAAGACAGTCTAATAAATTCATGCCTTTTGATGTGGTTTTCTCCAACACAGACAAGTGGTCTAACTCAAAAAGCAAACGAA
>NW_007063239.1:0-787 GCF_000164805.1 Carlito syrichta | reverse complement strand
CAATTTAAATGGTGAAAAAATTGAATAAGTTCTGTAGTCTAGTTAACCCTACTACACTCATGTCAGTTTCCTGGCTTGGTACTGACCTACAGTTAGTCAGATAAAATGCTACCATTAAGGGAAGCTGGGTGAAGGATACACAGGACTGTAAGTACAAATGATCCCTAACTTAAAATTGTCCATTATAACAATTCTCCAACTTTACCATGGTGCAAAAGTGACAGGCACTTAGTGAAACCATACTTCAAGTACTCATACAACATTTTGATTTTTATCTTTAGTATTCAATAAATTACATGAAATAGCTCTTCACCATGAAGCAGGTTTTGTGTTAGATGATTTTGCCCAACTGTCATTTAGTGAGCACATTGCAGGTAAGTTTGCTCAGTTCTGAGGTTCAGCAGCAGGTATAGCAAACACAGTTTAAATTTACAGCATTTTCAGTTTAAGATGGGTTTATCAGGATGTTGAAGAGCATCTAACTTTTTTCTAACTTCCTGAGTGCATAGAATTATTTAAAAATTTTTAACAGTTTATTTTTAAAAATAGGTGCATACTAAAAAGAGTATCCTGATGTCACTTGTTATTTGTTTGACATGTTAGCGATAGCCATCATGGCCAGTTTGAAGGGGTATCTCACTCTTGAGTGGGCCCTAAGCATTGGGCACTCCAGCATAAAGAGAAGAACTAATGTCGAAACAACTAGCAGGGAGAGAGAGGGCAGGGGAATAAGGGGAACGCAGCCACTCATGGGGGTCCAGGTCCAGTGATGGGGAGAGCAGGTATG
>NW_007063238.1:0-777 GCF_000164805.1 Carlito syrichta | reverse complement strand
GGGAGGGTGTCTGTCTACCGAAGGGCTGGGCTCCATCTCTCCCACGGTCTGTCCCGCCCACCTGTGTGTCCGGATCCGCCCGGCTTCCAGGCATCCAGGGGGACTGAGGGGCACGGGGCGCAGCAGGTAGCTGAGGGCGGCATCCGGGCCGCCGCCGCCAGGGCGCTCCAGGGCGCCCAGGCGCAGGATGCGCCACGGGCCGGGAAGCTAAGCAGGGTTGGCCTGGTTGAGCGCAAGAATGGGAGACCTCCCCGCCAAGGAATGCCGCCTTCTGCTCGCCTCACCCCGGCTTTTTACTCTGGCGCTGCCACTTCTTTTGGCGCCGCCCTGGGAAAGGACACCCAGGACTCCCCTGTGTATGCTAACCCGTGCCCCATGCAAGCCGCGGGAGGGCAGGCCACGGGATCACGGTAACGAGGAGGCACCGGTGCTGGCGTGCGGGACGCTGGGAGGGCCTGGCGGGTGGTTCCGCGCCGCGGCAATACCCTTGGACCGTTGTACCCCCACGGCCCCCTGCCCTCCCATGGGAGGAAGCCTCCGGATTCGGGGTGCGGGCACGGGACGTCCCAGGCAGCCTGAGAAACGCAGAACTGGGGCTGCCTTGGGAAGCCCCAGAGCGCACCCTGCCCCTCCTTGAAAAGCGCCCGATCCCCGGATGACCCTGGGGCTGCCAGGTCCACCATCGGAGCCGGCCCCGACGCCCCCCAGGGTCGCACAACCCCTGCAGAGGCCGAATCTCAGGATCCAAGCGCCCTGCGTGGATGGCGGACCCGGTGA
>NW_007063237.1:0-6237 GCF_000164805.1 Carlito syrichta | reverse complement strand
GTTTGTATGCTGTGGGAAGTCCAAGACACAAAGAGAGAACACATAACTGGTGTTCCATTTTATACTTTGAGTGATTCCAGCCTAGGTGCCAGAAAAGTGAATGAAGACAACTGTAGATGATTTCAGCTGCTGAAGCTTCCCTCTCTGTGCCTTGTCTCTGTCTGTGGCCTGATATTCAGAACCATTAGCATCACATGATGTTTGTTATTTTTATGCCACAAAGTTTAGAGTAACTATTGTGCATTAATAGGTAACCAGAAAATAATTACTAAGATAGTTTTATATGCTAAATTAGTATGTTTAGAATTTTACATATAATTCATTTAATCTTTACCACAACCTAAAAGACAAGGGTTTGTGTGTCTTTCTTTTTTTGAGCCGGAGTCTCACTCTGTTGCCCAGACTAGAGCGCAGAGACATACTCATGGTCATTGCAGACTCGACCTGCTGGGCTCAGCCTTCTAAGTAGCTGGAACCACAGGGACACTCCACCATGCCCGGCTAATTTTTTATTTATTTCAGATATGAATTCTCACCAAATTATCCAGGCCATTCTCAAACCTCTGGGCTCAAGCAATCCTCTCACCTTTACCTTGCAAAGTGCTGGGATTATAGGTGAGCCACTGTACCCGGTCTATATTTTTCATTTTTTTACACCTGAAAAACTAGAGTTCAGTAAATTTCATGAAAACACTCTGTTTTAAGTGGCAGGGCTAAAATTAAAGACCAAGCTTCCCCATATCTTCAGGCTATTTAAAAAAAATATTGATTTTTTTGGTCATGTTTATAAAAGTTAAAAAAAGAGGTTATCCTTCTAAGAGATTATTTTAATGTTTCTCAAACACACAAACATGATTCAAATGAGCATTCCATCATTTCAAACAAAAAAATACTTCCCATGATATTCTGAAAGAAGAACGTGTTGATGAGTTAATATTTCTATTGGCCTAATAGTTGACTCTTAGCAGTTGTTTAAATATGCTTGTTGAAAAGAAGACTGAATGAGTGAACAGGTTAACCAGTTTATGCTAACCTTAGAGTTGCTTGAAGAGTGTTACAGCAGATTACAATGTGTTCTGGCACACTGATGCTTTCACAGAACAATGCAATAATCTTTCATAATCATATTTGTTTTTTTCTGCTGTTTATGTTAAGATAAGCATAGCAGTTATTTATTTCTGTCATTACTTGAAACAAGTAAATCATCTATTTAGGCAGACATGTAATTAATGCTGTTTAATAATGCCTTAACTAGAATTCATAAATGGACAAGCAAATGAATCACATTATTTAACATTTTCTTTTTTTTTTGAGTTGGAGTCTCACTGTCGCCCAGACTGGAGTGCAGTGGCCTCTCCTGGCTACCGCAGCCTCGACCTGCTGGGCTCCGGTGATCCTTCTGCCTCAGCCTTCCAAGTAGCTGGAACTACAGGCGCACGCTACCACGTCCAGCTAATTTTTGATTTTATTGTAGAGATGAGGTCTCACCAAGTTGCCCAGGCGGGTCTCGAACCCATGGGCTCAGGCAATCCACTCACCTCAGCCTCCCAAAGTGCTGGGATTACAGGCTGAGCCACCGAGCCTGGCTTTGAACCATTTTCAAACAATGAACTTGAAATTACTGCACAACAATAGATGTCTTCCAAATCTCACAGAATTACTATAAGATTAAGAAAGAAAGACATAGGAAACATTCTAATGTTTTGAAAGTTAAAGTGCTGTATGCAATAATTTATCTTAATATTATTATGATCATTAAAATATTGCCACCTTTAAATAAATGATATCGACATGTTTATTCAACACTTTTTTGTTGATGTTTCTAGATAGCATAAATCAGATACAGACAAATAAGCCAATGCAACCAATTCAATACATTTTATATTATCATTGCTTGATTATTAGATTAGTGATGCTTTTAAGTGAAATGTCGCTCCAGAAAGTCATAGAGGCTAGTAAGGTTACGCATTTAACTGACAGAAACCTGACCATTCTTCTCAGATACATCCTAACCCAATCTCATATTGACTTTATTTCAAAATGGATTAAATTGGCATTATAAAATTTCATAAGGGGAAATTTTTCTATAAAGATATGTACAAAACAATTATTTTAAAAACATTTGGCTTATAGAAGAAAGGTCTTGAAGATGAAATTCTGTTACAGGAATGTGCAATTAGCAGATTACTTCTGATGACCTTTTGCTAAATACAAGTACTACTTGCAATATAATCCACCAAACAAATTAACTGAGTAGCTATGGCTATTTATAACAAGTGTTTCAGGTTTTTTTCTTTGAAAAATGTCAACAAAATTGTGGCTGTTTCATGGTAAAACCTTGTGGTAATGCATGTTCATTTATTTCCCAAATATTCACGACCCTGATATATGGTCAGTACTGAATATGTAATGACTAATGAAACAGACCCAATCCCTGTCATCATGTAAGTTATAGTCTAGTTGAGAACCCAGATGCTAATCACTTAAACTAAGTTGTCAGCCGGGCTCAATGACTCAGCCTGTAATCCCAGCACTTTGGGAGGCTGAGGTGAGTGGATTGCCTTACCCCGCGGGTTCGAGACCCACCTGGGCAACTTAGGCCTCATCTCTACAATAAAATCAAAAACTAGCTGGGCGTGGTGGCGTGCACCTTTAGTTCCAGCTACTTGAAAGGCTGAGGTGGAAGGATGCCTGGAGTCCAGCAGGTCGAGGCTGCAGTGGCCGGAAGTGGTCACTGCACTCCAGTCTGGGTGACAGAGTGAGACTCCAACCCAAAAACAAAAAACACAACAAAAAAACTAAGTTGTAGCCGGGCTTGGTGGCTCAGCCTGTAATCCCGCGCCTTTGGGAGGCTGAGGTGAGTGGATTGCCTGAGACCGTGGGTTCGAGACTCGCCTGGGCAGCGAGACCTCATCTCTACAATAAATCAAAAAATCAGCTGGGCGTGGCAGCGCATGCCTGTAATTCCGGCTACTCGGAAGTCTGAGGCGAAAGGATCGCCAGAGCCCAGCAAGTCGAGGCTGCGGTGGCCGGGAGCGGCCACTGAACTCCAGTCTGGGTGACAGAGTGAGACTCCAACTCAAAAAACAAAAAACAAAAAACTAAGTTGTAAAGAAAGCTTAGAAACAAAGTACACACTGTTGCGGGAGTGTTTAATAACATTTTACTCATTAAGTGAGGTGAGTTGATGTTTATCAAGAACTACTGTACTGACTTAAAATACTGCTCCACCTGGCAGGGGATTCCCCCCAATAGCAGGCTTGAAATGCTTGGAGCATTTGAGCCAAACAGAGGCTGAAAACCTGTTTTTCTGCTAGTCCAAATCCTTCTTCTCCTACTTTCATCTCCTTTCTGGGGAGCAGTCTTTTCTCAAGATGATTTAAATAAGGAAGTATGATCCGCTTTTAAGAGGAATTTTACTCTACCACAGTACTGCCATATCCCAGCTGTCAGAGCTCAAACCCATGAAATCATGTTCATCGGATGAAAACACATGTAGGATACCAGCAGTCCAGGCCTGGGGGAACTTTGCCATGCTGGATCTGTTTTGACTGTCTCTCTGTCTACCTGAAAATGAAGAGCATTGCTCTATGTCTTGTCTGTAACTCTTGGTTTCCTTTCTTCAACCGGTGACTTTGAAAGTGCCTGAAAACAAGGAGTAATCACACCTACTCATAGTTCCTTGTATCTACTACCATACAGAGAACACAAACTCATCCTCCAAAGAAGCTATGATGTTTATAGAATCACAACACTGCTAAAATAATTGCATCATATTTGAATCACTTTTAACAACTACATTTTTAGACTAAAGTATCTGCAATCAGGATATTCTGGCATCTCCAATGGGTCATATTTGCTTTGCTTATATGTAAAGGATTGATTTATAGACCTTTAAAAAAGCCAAGGAATGCTATTTCTTTAATTTTTGTGTCCATCTCTTGCTAAACTGATATAATATATAGTTTTTAAGCAGTTGTTTCTTCTTCAGGTACCATTCAACATGGTTCACAATTTCCAGGCTAAGTTTGAGATATGCCATTTACAAAATTATAATTTCTGATTACCGACTTGGTGAGGAGGCAACACTGATGAACATGCTAAACACTGACATCGATGTAGCAATATATTAAGTGACAAAATACAACTCTGAACCGTAGACCTTTAAATTGTGTTTGTGTATACAGTCTTTACATATTTGTAGTGAAAGAAATATAAAGAATTGGGTAAATCATTCATTCTTTACACAGTTCTACTTAGGCACTAGATAGAAAGAAGCATAAGTCATTATCTTTTTAAAAGAGGTTTATAATACAGTTGACAGTTGTACTAAACAAAGAAGCATGCACTGTTACAGCTGCTGTAAAAGATGTGTATGGAGTGAGTGTTATTTAGTGGGATCATTTTACTCATTAAGAATAGAGGTTATGCTGAATGTACAAAGGAGATTAGTGATCATTCCATTTGGGATCAAAATTTAAAGGTAACAACAAATTATTGAGATGTTTTTAAATGAAATATGAATTTTAAAACATGAATAAGCCCATTTATAATTACAAACAAGTTTGGGGCTTGGTGGCTCAGCCTGTAATCCCAGCAATTTGGGAAGATGAGGTGAGCAGATTGCCTGAACCCATGGATTTGAGATCAGCCTGGGAAGCTTGGCGAGACCTTGTCTTACAATAAATCAAAAATTAGCCAGGCATTCACTACTGCAGTTCAGTAACTAGTATAATAACTGATACATGTTTGTTGAGTGAATTAATCAACTATGGACCATTAGGTTCAGTGGAATCCACTGTCTATTCACTTCATGTGGTTTTTCAGGACTCAGAGGTATCTCACCTCAACTTAACAAAAGAGATAGGGGCCAGGAAATCTTACTGGGGATGGCTCAACTTCAAGTCCACTTGAGAGGGTATCAAGATAGGCAAGAATGGTTTTGTGATACTCAGTGTTCAGGAGACTAAATTATTCTGCTTCTTCAGAGAGACTTGCAGCCCCTATACGCTCTCAAACTTTAGGATGGTTACTACTAAATCTGCAGTTTTAGGTCTTTTTAACTGAAAAGTCAGTCTGTCAGTCTGAATATAAAGCTTTCTTTTATTCAGATCAGAAAGACTGGAGTTTTCTACGAAATATGTTTATCTATCTATAATTTTTAAGTAAGTACAATTTTATAAATGAGTTATTCCTAACTTCAGGATAAAAAATTATCACCTGAAGGATTTATTACTATAGATACATATGAAGACCTCACCTACAGATGTTTTGACACAGTGTGTCCTTAGTAATACCCACGGTGCAATTTACTTGGCATCCCATATTATTCCAAAGCAGAACATATAATGCACACACTTTGGCAGACAGAAGTGTATGTTACATTTTCATTTCATGATGTCTGGTTTCTTGTAGTGCAAATCAGGAAGTGATCTATCATATTTTCCTGAACTAATGACAAAGTAAATTTTAATACTTTAGAATTTGCATAAATCTTGGAGATTTTTTCATTTGTCATATATACAAAGACTGAACCTTGAAGAAATTAATTTGTCACAGAAATTAAATAGGGTGAGAATTTAAGTTCCTTGTTTTTGCATGGGCTCTTTATTCTAAAGCACAGTGGATTAGAGTTACAGTTTTCAGCCTCTAAGTTTTATCTTACTGAAAAAAATAAAAACAATTACAAATGCGTGCATGTATTTATTTACATATAAAATTTATGTATATAGCATTATGAATTTGTATTGGACATTACTTTAGGCGACTCTACTAAAAGCCAGAAATAGTTTAGACTGAGATAGGTCCTACCTGTGAGAATTTGCTAGAGTCAAAAAGACCCCTTCTAAAATGACTCAATAATCACTAAAATGACTCTTGTCCAAAGACAATGCTAAAGCAAGGCTCCAGTATATATCTTAATTTAGGTTATTACTGAATGTAAGTCATGTAATGGCATCTAATGAAAAGTTTTCATTGAAAAAAATTAGGGTTAAAAACTGGAACTAGAGAGCTGTAATGGGTTTGGCTATGTTTTTCTGGCCTAGATTGTGTTCCTATAATATGCAGAGAAGAGGAATTGATGACCTGTGAGCTACAGTATCCTCCTCATCTCATTTGAGTGTTTGATCAGTTTTATTTATTTATTTATTTTTTATTTTTTTTTGAGTTGGAGTCTCATTCTGTCGCCCAGACTGGTGTGCAGTGGCCGCTCCCAGCCCCCACAGCCTCGACCTT
>NW_007063236.1:0-909 GCF_000164805.1 Carlito syrichta | reverse complement strand
ATTTGTTTCCCATCCTTGTACTTTGAGTCTGTGTATGTCCTTTCTAGTGTGATGGGTCTCTTGAAGGCAGTATATTGTTGCCTGGTGATATTTTATCCATATTTTACCATTCTGTGTCTTTTCAGTGGTGCATTTAGTCCATTCACATTCAGGCTAATTATTGAAATGTGAGAGTGCATCCCTATCATTGAGTTCTTATAGAGTTGTTGTTCTTCCACTTGTTTTTTTTTGTTTGTTTTTTTTTGTTTTGTCTTTCTTTTGGTTTTGGGGTTGGTCCATGTATATTTTACTCTTTTTCCTGTCCTTTTGTGAAGAACGTTGTTCTTTTTTCCTTTTCTTCTGTGTTTAGTACTTTCTTAAGTGTTTCAGGTAGAGATGGTTTGGTCGCAGCATAAGTTCTTAGGGATTGGATATCTGGGAAAGATTTTAATTCTCCCTCACTGATGAAGCTGAACTTGGCTGGGTAAGTTATTCTTGGTTGAAATTGTTTATCTTTTAGGACTTTGAAGATAGGGTTCCAAGCTCTCCTAGGCTGCAGGGTTTCTGTAGATAAATCTATTGCTATTCTGATTGGTCTTCCATGGTAGGTGATCTGGCCTTTTTCTCTTGCTGCCCTTAGGATTTTTTCTTTTATGACTACTTTGTTTAGTCAAATTATTATGTGTCCAGGAGTTGGTTTTCTCATTTGTTGTCTTGCAGGGGTTCTCTGAATCTCTTGTGTTTGAATTTTTGCATCACTGATTAGATAAGGGAAGTTTTCTTGAATGATCTCATGGAAAGTTTGTTCCAGTATGGTCTCTGTCTTTCTTTCTGCCTCAGAAGCAATTACTCTTACGTTAGGCCTCTTGAGGTAATCACTCATCCCTTGAGATTTTGTTCTGTTCTTTTTGAGCTTATTTTCTGTGTTTT
>NW_007063235.1:0-1238 GCF_000164805.1 Carlito syrichta | reverse complement strand
AAGTCCTCTGTTGGGTCCCAGTGCCACTCTCGCTGTCTAGAGCCTGCCCTTTGGAACTTTGGAGCTCTGGAACTCCGGGTCCACCCTGGCTGAGGCACTCAGCGTGAGACCCCAAATCAGAGGACCCAGACAAGCGGAGAAAAACAGATCTGCTTAAACTGCCTTGCCATTTTCCAGGAAGAGACTTCCATTGCCCTGCCCACCTAGCAACAAACTTTACCTCATTTCCTAAGGCCAGGTATTGCAGCGTGCGGGGAAGTTTTGGGTCCCTGCTCCCTCCAGCTCTCTCCCCGGACCGGCACCCGGCACCGCAGTTTGCACAGGGAGGCTCTGAGCGCCCGCCCCTCAGAGACACCGGTTCCATTACTGGCTGAATACTCTGTAGGGACCCAGTGCCACTCTCGTCATTTACAGCCTGCCTTTTGGAACTTTGGAGCTCTGGAACTCCGGGTCCACCCTGGCTGAGGCACACAGCGTGAGACCCCAACCCAGAGGACCCAGACAAGCGGAGAAAAACAGACCTGCTTAAACTGCTTTGCCATTCTCCAGGCAGACTTCCATTGCCCTGCCCACCTAGCAACAAACTTTACCTCAGCTTTTAAGGCAACAGTGTGAAACAGGAGACAAAGCCCCACCCCTATGCT
The DNA here is from genome assembly GCF_000164805.1 of Carlito syrichta. Classification (NCBI taxonomy): domain Eukaryota; kingdom Metazoa; phylum Chordata; class Mammalia; order Primates; family Tarsiidae; genus Carlito; species Carlito syrichta. The sequence goes on along the minus strand of NW_007063235.1, from coordinate 594 downwards.
GCAACGAAAAACAAAAGGGAGAGGCTGGAATCGGAGATCACAGAAGTGACTCTAGTTTGATCGCTTATTTTGACCTATGATTTTGGTCTAGATTACGTTTGGTGTTTACCTTCTGACTTATACTGTTTCTTGATTTTTTTGGCCTGTCTCTGTTTAGCTCTCAGTATTCTTTAGGGAATCTTTCTTACCTGTCTTTTTTCACTTCTTCCCAGCCCTGTATCTCTCTCTCACCTGATAGTTGGTATGTATATCTGTTTTCCCTCTTGCACTTCTCCCTTTTGCTTATTTTGACTTATGATTTTATCATTGTAACTGTTAGTTTAGATCACGTCTGTTGTTGACCTTCTGACCTACACTGTCTCTCGATTTTATTGACCTGTGTCTGTGTAGCTATCAGTACTCCTTAGGCAATCTTTCTTACGTGTCTTTCTTCACTTCTTCCCGATCCTGTGACTGTTTTTCACCTGATAGCTGGTATGTATATCTGTTATCCCTCTCGCACTTCTCTCTTTCACTCATTTTGACTTATGATTTTATCATTGTAACTGTTGGTTTAGATCACGTTTGTTGTTTACCTTCTGACTTACACTGTTT
>NW_007063234.1:0-794 GCF_000164805.1 Carlito syrichta | reverse complement strand
TAGCTGGAACTACAGGTGTGCGCTACACGCCCAGCTAATTTTTGATTTATTGTAGAGATGAGGTCTCGCCGAGTTGCCCAGGCGGGTCTCGAACCCACAGGCTCAGGCAACCCACTCAACTCAGCCTCCCAAAGTGTGGGATTACAGGCTGAGCCACCGAGTCCGGCTTGGAGACTTTTTAAACATGCTCTAGGGAATGAGATGTATAAAGGAGTACAAAAAAACCACTGAAATTATATTTTGGAGGGCTGGCCTCTTGTAGTACAGGCTCTTCCCGCTAGCTAAGTGTTCTAGGAACACTGGCATCAGTGTACCAGCTAGCATTGCTGTGAGAGGCTGAGTTTGGCTTTTGTGAGTGGTTTTTTTTTTTTTTGGTGGTGGGGAAATTCCTTCAACAAATTTACCCATCTCCTAATGGGTGATTTATGAGTACACCTTCCTGCACTGCACTGAGTGTTCAGCAGTTTTGTTTTGTTTTTTACCCAAAATGACCTTAATTCCAATTCACCTAATCTTGCCCTGAGTGATTTTTTTGTTTCCCCCAATGAAAAAGTCCTCAAAAGGAAACATTTTGCCAATTTGAAAGAGGTGAAACAAAAAGCAGCAGAAACACTAAAAGGCATCAAAATTGATGAGTTTAAAAACTGATTTGAGCAGTGGAAAAGTGTTTCACTAGGTGTATTGCATCAAATGGAGAGTACTTTGAAGGTGACTGAAATTTAAGCATGTAAGAATAAATGCACAATTTTAATAAATAAATTGCAGTTTTGGTGATCCTCTGTCATATGTCTTAT
>NW_007063233.1:0-1365 GCF_000164805.1 Carlito syrichta | reverse complement strand
AACACAAGGCAATAAATTAGGTAATTAGACAAACTTTCGTTGGGTTAAGAGACAAAATCCAATTAAAAGCTGTTTTCCAGGAAGAGTCTTGAAGTAAGTTGACTTAGAAAGGTTAAAATCTGAAAGTGGAAAAATGCATTAAGCAAAAATGAAGTCAACAGGCCAGAATTCATATCAGACAAAGTAGAAGATGAGGGAAAAACAATGCATTCAATTTTGACAAGAGGAATAGATCACGGTGAAGGTTTGACAGTTAAATCCTTGATGTTCCAAATGTGTAGTATTAAAATTTACAAGCAAAAACTTACAAATGCCGAAGAGATGAAAACAGAAGAGTCAAAGAAGACCTTATCACCCCGCCTTCAATTTGGTAGATGAAGTAGACCAGAGTAAAAGACTACAGGGTATTTTAATTATATAAGTAATAGGTTTATGCCAACATAAATCCATTTTACAACTTTTTGTCACTACAGAGAACATACTACCTTTCAAAGTATACACAAGCAGTTGATCATATACTAGGGCACAAAGAAAACTCACAGTAAATTCCCCAAAGAAAAAATTGAAAAAGCACCATGTTTCCTGACCACATCCCAAATTAATAACCAACATTCTAACTACTTGGAAATAAAAAAGCACCCTGCTTAGTAACTGTGAAACCAAAAATGAAAAATGTAAAAGCAATCACAAAATGTTTAGAACATGAGATCACTGACATGCTCAGCCAAGATTTTACTCAGAGATAAATTCATAGACTTTAAATCTTTTAAAGAAGAAAGCTGAAACTAGAAGAATCCTGCAGAAATAGAGGAGGAAAAAGCTCAAGAGCAATGGAAAATAAAAGTAGAAGGTTCCAAATGAGAAAAATAAAACTATGATGAAAAAGAATTTTTTTCATGAAAATAAAATAGTTCTTCGTTTTCTTTTATAATGTCTGTGTCTGGGATGGTGAGGCTATGGTTTTATGTAATTATGATATCTGCAATTAAAGACCACATCATGGCTGTGCTTACATTGGCTAAGACTGTCAAGGTCCTTTCTTTGAGGGGGAGGAAATTTTGCAAAACCTAATGGTTGGCCCCATAGTCTTGATAAGCAAAGCTCTTTGTTATTAGGATATTTTATTCCACCATTTTAATAACAGTCTTTAGTTTGCTTGAAATCCTTTAGTTTCTTGCTGGGGTCTACTTGGCTACCATAAGTATTTTATTCACCATGAACTCTCATAAGATTCATTGGCTATAAAAAAATTACTTCAAAAAAGTTTGATCATTTGGAACATCTACCTACTTTTTTATCTTTTTGTCTTTTTTTTCCTTCCATCATCAGTATTTTCTTGGATCCAGAAGGACAGGGAACATTGGC
>NW_007063232.1:0-943 GCF_000164805.1 Carlito syrichta | reverse complement strand
CTACAGGCTCAGGCATTCCACCCACCTCGACCTCTCAAAGTGCTGGGAGACAAGCTGATTTCACTGAGCTGGACCAACTGTTTTTAATGACAGCTTGTACGTGATCTTTGATGTTTCCCTGATTGAACTGTTTTCAATTTTATTAATTTAACTTTTCAGAATTTCAAGGTGTCATTTATAACGTCATTTCTCTGAAGCTTAATATTCTTGGAGGAAAAGCCTTGTCGTGCCTTTTAGCAGGAAAAATATGCAAATAAAGCAGTTTTTCTCTTTTCAATATTCCACTTAAAAAAACAAAGACCCTGTCCATTGTAATCCTCCAAAATGGTGAAGGGCAGTGCTGTTACCGGGGGATGAATGTTATTTGGGAGGTTGTCCTGAAAAACTGAGTGAAATGTTGCAAGAAAACAGAGAGGCCATGACACCGAGACTATCTTCAGAAGTAGTGTTTTATTAGCACCAGTGCTACTCAGTGGGCTAATGCTCCAAGGCTGAGCAACCCAGAGAAAGAGGAGAGAGGTTTTATATGTTAGCTTTCGTAAGGGGGTGGGGGGCAGGTTGTATGGCTATACTTTTTTCTTTGGAATTTGCAAGGTTGTACTTAGCAAAACCAGATTTTCAAAGAACAAACTGTCTCCAGGATGTGCTTAACAAGCAGGGGTTGTAAACTGATGACCTCACAAAGAGAGGATTTGGGGTAAGGTTGTGAATTGGTTACTATCTTGCATTTCCAGGAAAGCACCTTTATCCATCTTTGTTCAAACATTCTCTTCCTTTTAGCAGCATACTTTGCTGCTAACTAGTAGAGGCTGTTTAGTTTTCTCAAGCCTCATGTCTATCAGATTTGGAGCCTGCAGGTTGATCTTTAAAAGAAATAATTTTAACCGTTTTTAACCCCTCTCTGCCACTTTACGTTTTTAAACTTTGTGTGCTTTTGTCCTGC
>NW_007063231.1:0-741 GCF_000164805.1 Carlito syrichta | reverse complement strand
GACAGACAAAAGCTCTTGTCCTTTGAACTGAGAAGTCTTATCTAGCCCTTGAATATTGCAAATAGGCTGTGAACAACATGATGCCCTATGCCAAAAAGACAAAATCTTAAATCCTAATTTTATAGATGACAGAGAGGAAAATCATTACTTTTCACTTTGCCCATTTGCAATTTTACATTGTAACTACCCAGGTTTGGGGAGCATTCCTGTTTCACTGAGACGTTCTAATTTAATAAATCAGAAAGGAAAAGAACAGAGCAAAACCATTAGATGAATGGCTTATTTAAAATTATCCAGTCTTGAGGTGAAATGCTCTGAGAAGCAATACAACAAAGTGGCTCGGATTTCAAACCTGAATCTAGATTGCCTGGGGTGAAAAGTTTTCTCCCCTGTACTCAACTTCTCTGTGTGACCTTGAGTCAGGTACTTATCCACTTTGTGCCTCCATTTCCTTATCTGTACAATGAAACTGATGATAGGACCTGTCTCATGAGGTTGCTGTGAGACTTCAATTAATTAATACATGTAAATTTTAGGGTATGTCCATTATTATTCATTTCACAAATATGTATTTAGTGTTTACTATGTAAAGGGCACTGGGGATACAGTTTTTGGGAGGCAGAAGTGAGAGGATTGCCTGAGTTCTCTGGTTCGAGACCAGTCTGAGCGACATGGAGAGATCTCGTTACTACAATGAACCAACATTAGCCGGGCATGGTAGCACAAGCCTGTGGTTCCAGT
>NW_007063230.1:0-2781 GCF_000164805.1 Carlito syrichta | reverse complement strand
TTCTGGCACTGAGTGTGCGTGCTGTCATTCCTCCTTCCCACTTGTTCCCTTTCGTGTATCTTACGCTCTACAGGGTGATTGCTTTCGCGTGCGGCTTGTCATCCTCTCCCATGCGGGAATGCTCATCTCCCCTGTGCCACAATGAGGGATCTGAGACATTGACAGTTACTTGTGGGAAGGCATTATGTGTGACCCGGGGGAATTCTGAATTGCTCTTTCTTGACCCTTCTCCTGTCAGGGAAAGCAATGAGACTGTGGATTGCTGGTGGGAGTGGCCTTTCTTAGGCCTGGGGTGCACGGGCACCTTCCTGGCTTAAGTCTGTGCCCAATGTGTGCTGCAGTGTCACCTCTTTGCTGTGACTATTATTCTTCATTGCCGCCTGCTGTAATACCTCATTCTCACTCTTTCCCCTTGATTTGTGTTCCTTTCCATAGAGGGCCTTTGCGTACGAGCGTGAAACCTCCGTGTTTCACGGAGAGAAATCTGCAAGGCATAGTGCCGCAATGAGTGACACAAGTGCTCCACAGTCACGAGCAGGAGAGCATTATGTGTGGATGGGGAGAATTCTATGTTGTTTTTCCCTCTGGCGTTTAAACCTAATAAGGACTACCAAGGCTGTGCCGTTTTCATTGCCGAGTAAGCACGGAGAGCCTCTGTTACACTGGGGGTGAAGCTGGGTCTTCCTGGGGACACGCTATTGAAGCCTGCGCTGCACTGCACTTCATTGGCAGTCTGTATACACTGGCTTTGTGCGTGCTCTCCTCCCTGATTCTCAGAGCTCTCCTGTATATGCACTATACTAGGCGGGGAGCATTTGGTGACCAGAGTGCAACTTCAGCTGCTGCCCTGACTGGATCCAGATCTCCACAGCCATGGGTAGCCAAGCATGCTTCATTCAGCGGAGAATGCTGAAAAGTTTTCTCTTTTGACACGGGCGTCTCACACGGAATACAATGGCTCTGCGGGTTCATTTGCCAACGAGGCCCGAGAGCCATTGTTTGCTTTCCGGAAAACAACAGTCTTCCATGGGAGACATTCCTCCAAACGGCACGTCACTGAATGGGGGGGCAACAAGTATTACAGTGGCTTGGTCTTTGGCGTGACGCCTGATTCTCCCTGTTTTTCAGCGTGTATTATCCTACATTGAATGCAAAGGCCTAGCAGAGCTGTATGCAACGTTTCCTGTATACAAAGTGCACAACTCCATGGTGCCACACTGAGCGACATGACCGGTTCGCTGTCATCTTTGGGAAAGCATGATTTGTTCACCTACTGAGTTCTAAAGTGTTTTTGATTTGACCTGTCCGTCTCCTATCCAAAGCCATTGCTCTTCCGTTGGCATTTACGAGGAAGAGCTGACAGGCTTGGCTTGCTGGCTGTGAGTGTGCATCAGCTTGGGGAATGCTGTGTCAAATGTTTACTGCATTGTGATGTATTTTCCAGTAGTTTGATTCTTGTGTGCTGTACGGTGTAATACACGATTCTCAAGGTACGGCTTGGATGAGCATAGCCGAGCCTGTTATGTCGATACTTCACATGTAGGAATGAGCATGTCAATGGTGTGAGACTGAGTGAAATGAGTGCTACACACTCACTTGTAGAAAAGCAGTGCTTGCCTTCTGTTTGAGCCCTGAAACGTTTTACCCCTTGGCGTTTCTCTAGGCTAGGAAATGCAGTCACTCTCGCGTTGGCCTTGCTGAATAAGCGTAGACGGCCTCTGTGAGGCTTGTTGTGCATGTGCATCTTCCCGGGGAAGGAGCTTTTCAAAATGTGCAGCGCTCTTTAGGGGCTATCTATGTTATTCTCACTTGGTGCATGCTGCAACACATGAGTCTGAGTCTCGCGGTTTTCTTCTCATTTGGACTTCGGCTGTGCAGAGCGCCTCTGTTTGAACTAAGAGTTCTCTCATGGGACACGCTTTGCCCATGTGCAGCTCTACGCTGCCACCCAGGGGGCGATGGGAACCCCACAGTGGAGCAAGAAGGCATTACTTGGTGAATTCCCTGGGTGCATTCTGAAATGTTTCTCCCTTTCAAATTTTTGTGTGGGAGGATACACAATTGCTCTGCCAAACGCATTGACGGAAAAGAGCTGACTGCATTGGTGGTGCTTGTTTCGAATGTCTGTCTCCCTGGAAAGCGCTGTGTGAGAAGTGTGCTGCACTGTGAGGTTCTGGCACTGAGTGTGCGTGCTGTCATTCCTCCTTCCCACTTGTTCCCTCTCGTGTATATTACGCTATACAGGGTGACTGCTTTGGCGTGCGGCTTGTCAACCTCTCCCATGCGGGAATGTTCATCTCCCCTGTGCCACAATGAGGGATCTGAGACATTCACAGTTACTTGTGGGAAGGCATTATGTGTGACCCGGGGGAATTCTGAATTGCTCTTTCTTGACACCTTCTCCTGTCAGGGAAAGCAATGAGACTGTGGATTTCTGGTGGGAGTGGCCTTTTTTAGGCCTGGGGTGCACGGGCCCCTTCCTGGCTTAAGTCTGTGCCCAATGTGTGCTGCAGTGTCACCTCTTTGCTGTGACTATTATTCTTCATTGCCGCCTGCTGTAACACCTCATTCTCACTCTTTCCCCTTCTTAAAGTTCCTTTCCATAGAGGGCCTTAGGGTACGAGCGTGAAACCTCCGTGTTTCACGGAGAGAAATCTGCAAGGCATAGTGCCGCAATGAGTGACACAAGTGCTCCACAGTCACGAGCAGGAGAGCATTACGTGTGGATGGGGAGAATTTTAAGTTGTTATTCCCTATGGCGTTTAAACCTAATAAGGAGTA
>NW_007063229.1:0-4989 GCF_000164805.1 Carlito syrichta | reverse complement strand
TTCCCCCCCATAGTTTCCCATCACTATCAGTCATTTTCTTATGGTAATACGTTGGATGATCAAGGTCCACTATATGAGTAAGAGCATGTGATACTCAGATCTTTGTTTCTGTAAGAGGTCACTCAGTATTATAGACTCTAATTCCATCCAGGTTGCTGTGAAATTCATGATTTTGTTCTTTTTTATGGCTGCATAGTATTCCATCGTGCAAATGTACCACATTTTAAAAATCCAGTCCTCTTTTGATGGACAGCATGGTTGGTTCCAGGTTCTTGCTATTGTGAACAATGCTGCGATAAGCATTCGTGTGCAGGAATCTTTTTGATAGAGTGATTTGAGTTCTGCAGGGTATATTCCCAGTAGAGGGATTGCAGGGTCATATGGGAGGTTGATATTTAGAGCTTTTAGGAATCATCACACTGTTTTCCACAGAGGTTGCACTAGCTTACACTCCCACCAACAGTGTAGAAGTGTTCCCTTTTTGCCACACTCTCTCCAGCAACTGTTATTTTTTGAGTAATTGATCATTGTCATTCTGACTGGAGTTAGGTGGTATCTCATTGCGGTTTTGATTTACATCACCCTGATCATTAGTGAGGTTGAACATTTCTTCATTTGTCTGTTGGCTGCTCAAATGTCTTCCTTTGTGAAGTGTCTGTTCATATCTTTTGCCCATTTTATAATGGAATTGTTTGTTTTCTCTTTTCAGCATGTTTGAGTTCCTTGTAGATCCAAGATGTTAAGCCTTTGCCAGAACTGGAGTTGGCAAATACTTTTTCCCAGTCTGTAGGCTGTCTCCCTGCTTTTTTGATTTCTTTGGCTTTGCAGAAGCTTGTCAGTTTAATGAGGTCCCACAGGTCTATGTCACCTCTCATGGCCTGTGGGTTTTGGATTTTGTTCAGGAATTGGATGCCAGTTCCAATTTCCATGAGGGTATGTCCTTCATTTTCTAAGGTTCTTATGATTTGAGGTTTTACATTTAGGTCTTGGATCCATTGGGAGTTAATTTTTGTGTATGGGGATAGAGAGGGGTCCTGTGTCAATCTTCTGAATGTGGTCAGCCAGTTTTCCCAGCACGATTTACTGAATAGGTTCACCTCTCCCCAGTGGTAGGTGGTGGAGGCTTTGTCGAAGATGAGTTGGTTGAGAAATTGAGGTTTCACTTCTGGAATCTCAATTCTATTCCATTGATCTATATGCCTGTTCCTATACCAGTACCAAGTTGTTTTGATGATTGTAGTTTTATAGTAAAATTTGAAGTCTGGTAATGTGATACCGCCTGCTTTGGTTTTTTTGTTGAGGATTGTTCTGGCTATTTTTAGTCGTTTGTGTTTCCATATGAATTCCTGTGTTGTTTTTTCTAGGTCTGAGAAGAATGTTGCTGGCAATTTGATGGGTATTGCATTGAATCTGTAAATTGCCTTAGGTAAGACGGACATCTTCACAATGTTGATTCTTCAACCCATGAGCATGGGATATTTTTCCACTTGTTTGTGTCATCTTTGATTTCTTTGAGCAGAGTTTTGTAGTTTTCATTGTAAACGTCTTTTGCATCTCTGGTTAGGAAGATGCCAAGGTATTTCACTTTTTTTTTCTGGCTATTGTGAATGGAATTGTGCTTTTTATTTGGGTTTCTGTTTGTTTATTATTGGTGTAAAGAAATGCAATTGTCTTTTGCACATTTCTTTTATAACCTGAGACTTTTCCAAAGGCCTTTATTAGTGTAAAGAGGTTTTTGACAGATTCTCTTGAGTTTTCAAGGTACACAACAATATCATCTGCAAAGAGAGATAATTTCACTTTCTCTTTTCCTATTTGGATACCCCTTATTGCCTTCTCTTATCTGATTGTTCTAGCCAGGATTTCCAATACTATATTGAACAGGAAGGGTGAGAGTGGATATCCTTGTCTTGTTCCAGTTTTCAGGGGAAATGTTTCCAATTTATGTCCATTTAGGAGTATGCTGTCTATGGGTTTCTCGTAGATGGCTTTTACTATTTTGAGGTATGTTCCCTGTATGCCTAGATGTTCGAGGGTTTTTATCGAGAAGGGGTGCTGGATTTTATCAAAAGCTTTTTCTGCATCTAATGATATAATCATGTGGTTTTTGTTTTGACATCTGTTGATGTATTTAATTACATTTATGGTTTTATGAATGTTGAACCAGCCTTGCAACCCAGGGATGAAGCCTACTTGGTCATGATGGATGATTTTTGAGATGTGTTGTTGAATCCGGTTTGCTAGGATCTTGTTGAGAATTTTAGCATCTCTGTTCATCAAAGACATTGGTCTGTAGTTATCTTTCTTTGTTGGGTATCAATGTGATGTTACCTTCATAAAGTGATTTGGGGAGAGTTCCATTTTTCTCAATCACCAATTCAGTAGGATTAGAATCAGCTCCTCCTTAAATGTCTTGTAGAATTCTGGTGGAAAGTATCTGGACCAGGGCTTTTCTTGGTAGGTAGTTTTCATACTATGTAGTCAATTTCCTTGATTGTTATGGGTCTATTTAGGGTCTCAATTTCATCTTGTTTCAGCCTAGGCAGGTTGTGTGATGACAGAAAGTCCTCCATTTCCTTGAGGTTTTCAAGTTTGTTTCCATACAAGTGTACATAGTAGTCTCTAATGATCTTTTGTATTTCCTCAGGTTCAGATGTGACTTCATCTTTTGTGTTTCTGATTGTACTTATTTGGGTTTTTTCTCTGTTTTTCTTGGTCAGTCTAGCTAGGGGACCATTGATCTTGTTTATCCTTTCGAAGAACCAGCTTTTCCTTTCATTGATTTTTTTGTATTATCATTTTGTCTACTATGTCCTGGATTTGGGCTTTTATTTTGGTGATCTGGATTCTTCTGCTGAAATTAGGGTTTTTGTGCCTTGCTTCTCCAACTTCCTTATGTGGCTTGTTAGCCTAGTAATTTGTGATCCTTCCATTTTCTTCATGTACCTTTTAGGCATATAAATTCCCCTCTGACTACAGCTTTCATGGCATCCCAGAGATTTTGGTAAGATGTTTCTTCATTTTCATTTGTTTCCAGGTATCTTTTGATCTCTGTTTTGATTTCATCATTGACCAAGGAGTTGTTTAGCATCATGCTGTTTAGTGTCCATGTCGTTGTGGGTTTTGGGAGGACCTTGTTGGTGTTAATGTTTATTTTTATTCCACTGTGTTCTGAGAAGGTACATGGTAAAATTTCGGTCCTTTTAAATTTGCTTATGCCTGATTTATAGTCGACTCTGTGGTCAATCTTAGAATACATTCCATGTGGTGATGAGTAGAATGTGTATTCTGTGGTCTTTGGATAGAGTGTTCTGTAGGTATCAATTAAGTCCATTTGGTCAAGAGTCACACTGAGGTTCCAGATCTCATTGCTGATTTTTTGTCCTGATGATCTGTCTAGGGTTGAGTGGGGTATTAAAGTCCCCAATTATGATGGTGTTAGAGTCAATATCTTTAGTTTTCCTAGAAGTTGCTTTATGAAAGTGGGCGCACCTATGTTGGGTGCATATTTGTTTAGGGTAGATATTTCTTGTTGATGGAGTGAACCTTTTATCATTATGTAGTGGCCCTGTGTATCTTTTTTAAATTCTTGATAGCTTAAATGGTATTTTGTCTGAAATTAGGATTACAACTCCTCCTTTCTTTTGTGTTCCATTTGCCTGAAAATTTGTTTCCCATCCTCTTACTTTGAGTCTGTGCATGTCCCTTCTAGTAAGATGGGTCTTTTGAAGGCAGTATATTATTGCCTGGTGATATTTTATCCATTTTGCCATTCTATGTCTTCTCAGTGTTGCATTTAGTCCATTCGCATTCAGGCTAATTATTGAAATGTGAGAGTTCATCCCTATCATAGCATTCTTATAGAGTTGCTGCTCTTCCACTTGGTTTTCTGTCTTCCTTTTGGTTTTGGGGTTGGTTCATGTGTATATTATTCTTTTTCCTGTACTCTTGTGAAGAACGTTGTTCTTTTTTCCTTTTCTTCTGTATTTAGTACTTTTTTAAGTGTTTCATGTAGAGGTTGTTTGGTGGCAGCACAACTTCTTAGGGATTGGATATCTGGGAAAGATATTAAATCTTTCTCACTAATGAAGCTTAACTTGGCTGGGTAGGTTATTCTTGGTTGAAATTGTTTATCCTTTAGGACTTTGAAGATAGGGCTCCAAGCTCTCCTGGCCTGCAGGGTTTCTGCAGATAAATCTGCTGCTATTCTGATTGGTCTTCCATGGTGGGTGATCTGGCCTTTTTCTCTTGCTGCCTTTAGGATTTTTTCTTTTGTTCCTACGTTATTTAGGCGAATTATTATGTGTCTAGGAGTTGGTCTTCTCATTTGTTGTCTTGCGGGGGTTCTCTGAATCTCTTGTGTTTGAATTTTTGTATCACTGATTAGATAAGGGAAGTTTTCTTGAATGATCTCATGAAAAGTTTGTTCCAGTGTGGTCTCTGTTTCTCTTTCTGCCTCAGGAAGGCCAATTCCTCTTAGGTTCAGTCTCTTGAAGTAATCACTCATCTCTCGAAGGTTTTGTTCTGTCTTTTTGAGCTTGTTTTCTGTATTTTTAAGAGTTTTCGTTAGTTCTATATTTTGGTCCTCAAGCTCTGAGATTCTTTCTTCTGCTTGGATAATTCTGCTTTCCATGCTATTCAGTTTGTTATTTATTTCTTTCACTATTTTCTTTATTACTGTTATCTCAGATATCAGCTCCTTTCTAGTTTCTTCTTGTCTCTCTTCAATTCTTTTTAATCTCCCTATTAATGTCTTGATATCTAGGTTTGTAGTTTAGGACCAGTCATTGTGGGGGTTCATCATTGTTTGCATTCCAAAGTCAGTTTTCTCAGTGTCTGGCCTCCTGGGGGTCTGGGAGAGTCCCATATTCTTCTTTTGGTTTTTCTTCATTTGTGTAGATTTTCCTCTCTCCCCCTTTCCCTTCTTTTCTTTAATTCTGGTCTTCAGGGAAGGAGGGGTTGCTTTTGTTTCACTTGTACAATCTCCTG
>NW_007063228.1:0-385 GCF_000164805.1 Carlito syrichta | reverse complement strand
GGTGAGGTGAGTGGATTGCCTCAGCCCGCAGATTCAAGACCCGCCTGGGCAGCGAGACCTCATCTCTACAATAAATCAAAAAATCAGCCGGGCGCGGTAGTGCACGCCTGTAATTCCGGCTACTCGGAAGGCTGAGGCGGAAGGATCGCCGGAGCCCAGCAGGTCAAGGCTGCGGTGGCCGGGAGCGGCCACTGCACTCCAGTCTGGGCGACAGAGTGAGACTCCAACTCAAAAAAAAAAAAAGTAAATTAGAAAGAGAAAGAGAAGGGAGAGAGAAGATTCACCTCCCCAAAGTGGGGGATGGGGCCAAAGCCAGGAAGCATGGCGACAGCCATGGCTCAAAGAGCACATGGGGCTGGGCTCCGTGGCTCAGCCTGTAATCCTG
>NW_007063227.1:0-606 GCF_000164805.1 Carlito syrichta | reverse complement strand
CTTTGCTGACTTATGTGAGCCTTATAATTTTTTCAGTTCAAACTTTTTTAGGGCCAACTGCAGTGCCTCAAGCCTGTAATCCCAGCACTTTTGGGAGGCCAAGGTGAGGGGATTGTTTGAGCCCACCAGTGTGAGAACAGCCTGGACAACTTGGCAAGATCTCATCTCTACAATAAATAAAAAAATGAGCCTGGTGTGCTAGTGCACACCTGTAGTTTTGGCTACTTGGAAGACGGAGGCAGAAGGATTGCCGGAGCCTGGCACATCAATGCTGGGTGGCTATGAGCATGCTACTATACTCCAGCCTGGGCCATGGAGTGAGACTCCAACTCAAAAAAGATTTATAAGACAATACTATACTTTGTATACAGAGAGCTTTTGGGGGGCATCTAAGAAAACTGGTTAGTTCAGTCAGGCAGTAGATTAGGTCTAAATAGAGTATTGTGTGTCAACAAGTCAGTTAATGTAAAAGAATGGAAGTATTTATTATAACACAGTAAGCCACAATGTGGGTAATCTGTGGGTGTATAGTCAAGAATTGATTGCAATTCTCATTTCAAATAAAATGCACTCTTTGCTAATTATAAAGAGACATATATTCTGAAT
>NW_007063226.1:0-1012 GCF_000164805.1 Carlito syrichta | reverse complement strand
CTGGCTAGCTAGCTGGTTTGCAAGTTAAATTACCTAGTTAAGTCAGTTCGCTGGCCAGCAGTTTAGCTAGGTAGTGAGGTAGTTAAGGCAACTGGCAAGCCGGTGGGAAATGTATGTAGGTAGTTAGTTAAGTCAGCTGGCTTGCCATCAATCTAGCTAGTTATGTCAGCTAGTTAAGTCAGCTGGCTATATAGCTGTCTAGCTAGGTAGCTAGCTAGTTAAGTCTGCTGGCTAGCCAGCTAGCTACTTCATTAAATCAGCTAGTTAAGTTTGCTGCCTAGGCTACTGGCTAGCTAGTTAGCTAGACAATAAAGTCACCTGGATAGCCAGCTAGCCAGCTAGTTAAGTCAGCTTGTTTAGTCAACTGGCTAGCTAGGTAGGTAGCTAGCTATTTAAGTCAGCTATTTAAGTCAGCTGGGTAGCTAGTTAAGTCAGTTAAGTCACCTGGGGAGCCAGCTGCCAAGCAGGATAGCTAGCTTTAAGTCAACTGGCTAGCCAGCTTGTTAGCTAGTTAATTCATCCACTTTACTCAGCTTGCTGGCCAGCAGGATAGCTAGGTAGTTAGGTAGTTAAGACAGCTTGCAACCCAGGGAGTTAAGTAGGCATGTAGCTATTAAGTCAGCTGGCTAGCCATCCGGCGTCTAGTTATGTCAGCTAGTTAAGTCAGCTAGCTATCCAGCTGTCTAGCTAGGTAGCTAGCTAGTTAAGTCTGCTAGCTAGCCAGCTGTCTACTTCGTGAAGTCAGCTAGTTAAGTCAGCTGGCTAGTCTGCTGGCTAGCTACGTAGCTAGGCAATTAAATCATCTGGCTAGCCAGCTGGCTAGCTAGGTAGCTAGCTAGTTATGTCAGCTGTCTAGTTAGCTTGCTAGCTAGTTAAGTCACCTAGTTAAGTCAGCTGACTAGCCAGCTGGCTAGCTAGGTAGCTTGCTAGATAAGTCAGCTGGATACACAGCTGGCTAGCTAGAAAAGTCACCTAGTTAATTCACCTGTACAGCCAGTTGACTAGCTATGAA
>NW_007063225.1:0-917 GCF_000164805.1 Carlito syrichta | reverse complement strand
AAAGAATCAAGGAACATTTCAATTCATTTCTGGATTTAAAAGGTCAGCCATGGAGATATACTCTACAAGAATGGTATAGGCAAAGCAGAGATTTTTATCAAAGGTGTTTAAAAATTGAATGCATTATTGTACTAGCTTTTTAAAAGCACCCATATTCCCAGGTGTCCCTAAAGTAATATGCATATTATAAGAGGTGAATTCTCTGAGAGCAGGGTTATTGCTTGATGTGTTCCTTTGTGTGCTCTCAGGACATAGAGGAGTGCCCGGGAATGCTAGATGCTCAGAAAATACTAAGTGAGACACAAACACTGAAACTGACATTTCAACACAAATAGATAAAATGCAACAACTTAAGCATTTTCAAGAGTTAGTGATAACTCTTTATCTGAAATAAAGATACAGAAGAATATACATTACTTCTAAGGATTAGGTTTACTAGATGTATATGTCTATATAGCTCCCTATATACGAGAATAGAGAAACAGTGACAAAGAACACTTCCAGGAGGACAGAGAAACCGTGATATCATTGCAGAAGGTAATCACAGACTCTCTAGTCAGTTGGATGATCATAATGCATTGTACAAAATTGACATAGAGATGATATCATGCACAGCAGATTTTCCAAACTATTGGTCACCATCAGTGAGTCATGAAATCAATTCATTAGGTCATGACCCGCATTTTTATAATAGACATATAATTGAATTACATGGAATTAAAGTAAAAATAAACATAAGGAATAAAACATACTATAAAGTTATATATACAGAGATAAATATATAAGTGAATAAGTGTGTGTTTGCATTGGGTCATGATATAAAGTGCATTTCTTACTATAAATTTGAATTAAAAACAGCAACTTTGGGTATCTGATACATATGGTATTTTTCCTAGTTGTAGAATGTATTAACTTAT
>NW_007063224.1:0-732 GCF_000164805.1 Carlito syrichta | reverse complement strand
AACTTATGCCCAAAGATATTTAAGAGAAGGTCTAAGTCTTTAAATTAGTCCGTTACAAAATTTCTAATCCTTCACGCGGCAGATTTCCATACCATTTTCTACACTTGGGTGTCTCCCCTAAATGGGAACTTATTCAAAATAAACTTTAGAAATGATAGAGTGAACTCAAAGTTTCACAAGTGAAGTATCAGGAAACTAGACAGCTGCAAGAAATCTTTCAGTATTTCTGACTAAAAAAAAAAACCAACTTCCTTTTCCATGTTCTTCTCTGCACTATCATCCTTAAAAGATGGGAGGTGGCCATTACAGTGGCTCACCCCTGTAATCTCAGCACTTTGGGAGGCCGAGGTGAGAAAATTACCTCAGTTCCAGAGGTTCGAAACCAGCCTGGACAATTTGGTGAGCCCTCATCTCTGCAATAAATCAAAAAATTAGCCAGGCATGGTGATGCCCATCTGTGGTTTCAGCTACTTGGAAGGCTGAAGTAGAAGGATCACCTGAGCCCAGCAGGTCGAGGCTGCAGTGGCAGTGAGTGGGCCACAGAGTGACATTCTGACTCAAAAAAAAAAAAAGATGGGAGGCAACGTGTATCCATGACAGGAATTTTGGCTTAGAACGGCACCTAGAATATAGCATGTACTGAGAAAATGGGCCTGTGCTGTAATATTCAATGCTTTATTATGAAACAGGCTTTATGTCTCCTTACTTTTTATTTTCATCTTCAATTTTGTC
>NW_007063223.1:0-504 GCF_000164805.1 Carlito syrichta | reverse complement strand
TACTCGGAAGGCTGAGGTGGAGGGATCGCCGGAGCCCAGCGGGTCGAGGCTGCGGTGGCCAGGAGCGGCCACTGCACTCCAGTCTGAGCGACAGAGTGAGACTCCGACTCAAAAAAAAAAAAAAAAAAAAAAATTCATCCCAAACTGAACTCTGAACTCCTGATCTGCCCTTTTTGTTCTACCTGCAGCCTTTTCTGTATCAGTCGATAACACTCATTCTTACAATTACTTACGACAAAGGATTTGGAGCCACCCCTAACTTCTTGTAGACTCTATATCAATTCTGTCTAGCAATCCTGTCTGCTTTACTTTCAATAAATACTCAGAATTTGACCATTATTTTACTGCTGTTACCCTGATCTGAGCCTTATCTTTGGGTTTTTTTATGTAACAATTAAAAAAATTATATTGGCGTTTGATAAAAAGAGTTAATTGGTAGTCTTCATAACCATATCCTTGCCTTACATTCAGATAATATTATTTAAAACTAAATCTAGTAACTCA
>NW_007063222.1:0-1225 GCF_000164805.1 Carlito syrichta | reverse complement strand
CAAGCTGAGTCTTGACTTTTAAATCTCTAAAACTAGATTAATAGTTATCATTTAGTGGGTCATTATGAAGATTCAATTATAAACACAATACATGCAAAAGGCGTGATAAATTTCCTGACAAACACTGGCATTTTAAAATATGGAAGTTGTGATTTTCTACACAATGTTCCAAAAGAAGCAAAGTGCTGGAAAACATGCATTGTGTGTTATGTTTTGGTTGAAATAGTATATTTCTGTCAATTTAATATTAATTAAATATAATTTCTCTATGTTATTATATGAATATAGGCATTCATTCACTCCTGAAAATTAAACAAGAGATAAGTGTTTTTAAATTTCACTGACATAATAACTTTTACCATCAATTAAGTTAGATATCATTGCAACTTTAATTAAATGCCAAAGTATTATAGAAATCAACTAAAGTTTGTTTAATGAATTTCCTAAGCTATTAGAAAACGTTGAAGACAATTGTATGACCATAGTTAATAATTTATGGTATAGTTGGGGGGAAAGACACCCCCCAACTATAGAATTAGAATTAGGTATATTGAATCCTAAGCAGTAATTTAAAAAAAAATCCTGGGTCAGCTATGTGGCATTATTCAATTTATTTATTTAGTATACCTAATTACGAGATAACATTGTATAATTTATAGAGATGTTGAGAAAATTATGCTATTCAGTAATCTTTAAAATATTTGGTTCCGTGGCCATGATTGCCACACAGTAAGGAACACTTAATACACTTTAATTTCCTCATCAAGATTCCTCTCAATATAGGTCTTATCCCATAGTAAGAATTCTGACTAAAGTCTTTGAACATGGGCAGAGTAGGAATCCTGACTAAAGCACCTGGCAAAATTTTGACTGACTGTTAGGCTTTTCCTTAGAGTACATAAGTAGTACACATGTATTCTCTGACAGTGGTTATACACAAGACTGACTGACTATCAAAAGTTATAACTTAATACTTTAAAACCAAAATTGATGTTGATAGCATTTGTAATAAAGCCAGCATAGTTTGTTGTTTATAAAAAAACAAATTATTTTAACTTACTTTTAAGATAAATTATTTTATCAGTGAGATATGTTTATATTAAATAAGAAAACATGCAAATAATACCAAAATGCATTCTATTTAAAATAACAGTCATTTATCTATATTAACCCTCTCTATCCTTCTGTTCCCCTGACTAAGCTGACCTAATAATTTCTATTTGTA
>NW_007063221.1:0-417 GCF_000164805.1 Carlito syrichta | reverse complement strand
AAAAAAATAAAATATACACAAACCAACCCCAAAAGCAAAAGAAAGACAAAAAAAAAAAAGAAAAAACCAAGTGGAAGAACAATAACTCAATAAGAACTCCATGATAAGGATGAACTCTCACATTTCAATAATTAGTCTGAATGTGAATGGACTAAACGCACCACTGAAAAGACATAGAATGACAAAATGGATAAAATATCACCAGGCAACAATATACTGCCTTCAAGAGACCCATCTCACTAGAAAGGACATACACAGACTCAAAGTAAGAGGATGGGAAACAAATTTTCAGGTGAATGGAAGACAAAAGAAAGGAGGAGTCGCGATCCTAATTTCAGGCAAAATACCATTTAAGCTATCAAAAATTAAAAAAGATACAGAGGGCCACTACATAATGATAAAAGGTTCACTCCATCA
>NW_007063220.1:0-568 GCF_000164805.1 Carlito syrichta | reverse complement strand
GTCACCCAGACTGGAGTGCAGTGGCCACTCCCGGCCACCGCAGCCTCGACCTGCTGGGCTCCGGCAATCCTTCCGCCTCAGCCTTCCCAGTAGCCGGAATTACAGGCGTGCGCTACCACACCCGGCTGATTTTTTGATTTATTATAGAGTTGAGGTCTCGCTGCCCAGGCAGGTCTCGAACCCGTGGGCTCAGGCAATCCACTCACCTCAGCCTCCCAAAGGCGCGGGATTACAGGCTGAGCCACCGAGCCCAGCAGACTTCTTCTTTTTATAGTAATCAAAACCCTGCTTGCTTTTGGAATGGCCAAAGAAATTAAATGACCAAAGAAATTAAATTATGGACCCGATATTCTGACTAACATTTTAAGTGATTGATGTGGTAGATATGTGTTTTGTGATAGCTCAGATAGGACCCCAGTTTCTTTCTGGGGAACCACTTCTCCCTATTGTGAAAAATCTGTGATATGGGAAATCCAGATGGCTCCCCCGACAAATATGAAAGCCAAAGCGATTTCAGGAGGTAGCATCCATTTGATCCTTCCTTATTCCCCAATAAAGTATAAGGCAG
>NW_007063219.1:0-751 GCF_000164805.1 Carlito syrichta | reverse complement strand
CAATTTAAAAAAAACTCACTGTGGTTTGTAAATGTTTTAATGTCTGTTTCATAATTTAACTCTCAAACTAAATTATCCTAGACTTGAGCCTGTACTACCAAATGAAGCCTACTCATTCTGTGCGCTGTTTTGGAATCTTAAAATCACGGCATACAAATGAAACCTTAGAAGTCATCCTAGTCCACAACTTGCCTGCTGGGAAAAGATCCCTGACAGACATTTTCACTTTTTTTCTTTGAGTTGGAGTCTCACTCTGTCACCCAGACTGGAGTGCAGTGGCCGCTCCCGGCCACCGCAGCCTCTACCTGCTGGACCCTGGTGATCCTTCTGCCTCAGCCTTCTGAGTAGCTGGGACTCCAGGTGCGCGCTACCACACTCGGCTCATTTTTTATTTATTGTAGAGATGAGGTCTTGCCAAGTTGCCCAGGCGGCTCTTGAACCCGCGGGCTCAGGCAATCCATTCACCTCAGCCTCCCAAAGGTGCAGGATCACAGGCTGAGCCACCGAGACCGGCTGACATTTTCACTTTTTAAAAGGCTCTAATTGACAGGGCATTTTTCCTTACAGACTCTTCTACAGATAAGTTCATGCTCTACCTTACAGTACAAACAGGAAGAAAAGAAAAGAAAGTTGTCATTGATTTGTGCTTACTATAGGCCAGAAATGGTGGCAGATGCTTTAAATATTTTTAAAGAACTTACTCTTTCCATCATCCCAGTGTACAACTACGAGCACAATTTTATGGATGAAA
>NW_007063218.1:0-735 GCF_000164805.1 Carlito syrichta | reverse complement strand
TCTGAGAGCATATTGCAAGTCCAATTTGTTCATAAATCCAATAAAGTTAATATAGGTACCCAACTAACACAATGACTACATAGTAATATACTATCATAGGTTTATAATACTTTTCACAAAAATAATGCATAAAAAACAAAAAATAAAAAAATAAAGAAAATTTTTTTAATCTTACAGTACTTTGCATGCACATAACAATGTATATCAGACACATGGACTAACTTACAAGACTGGACATCCAAGCACACATTCACATCTTTGAAAGTTCACAACTTGAAGGTTTGTATGTGGAGAACTTACTGTAAGTTGCAGGAATATGCTAATCAGAGTGGAGAGAAGTCACAACTGCTATTACCTGGGGAGACCAAGGATGTGCTCTCCAGAATAGGTAAGCTCTGCCTCTTGGCAAAAGTTAGCATACATGTACACACACGAATGCCCACATATGTACACCATAAAGCCTGTTTTAGTCATAAAGCCTCAGTTATGTCATCTGACAGAAGTCATCAACCTGTGGGTTGGGAAGTGAAAAACCAGTGAACACCCCACACAGGTACTCTGCACATTACATGGTTCATTCTAGGCACAGCTTGACTACTCCTTCCTAATGAAATGAAGGACTAAGGTAACCTTACAGTGATAATTCATTTTGATGCATCTATTGTCTTTCTGTGACCTTCAAAGTTACCAAAGTATTAACTGCCATAAAGATGTTTTGCTGCTTGGTCACACCTT
>NW_007063217.1:0-779 GCF_000164805.1 Carlito syrichta | reverse complement strand
TGAATAATTGAAGAAAAAGCCTAGAGATTCCACACATGCACCAACAGAATGGGAGCTCGGTGGACATCCGCTCGGAGAACAATCCTAGCCCATGATAGCTGCTGCTTTCCAAAAGCTCTTGAAAGTCTCTGGAAGTTGTCCTAAGTTAGGCATCCAAGCCACCAGACAGGTTTGGTCTCCGAGAGAGCATTGAGAGTAGGTGGCACATGGCCATGACCTATCCCCACCCCGAGCTGTACATGACGAAAGGTCTGCTTGGTTGAGTGTGGCCGAGAAGATGATGCTGTGTCTCCCCTCAGCTCCCAGACCGGAGAGTCAGTGTCTTCTTCCTTCCAGCTCTGAGTCATGGAGGCTCCGTTCCTGGCAAGTGAGTCCCAGAGGCTGGGGATTCCTTCCGCCATCTGTTGCCCACTCACAGGATTGGAGCTCTGTGCAGGGCCGGGCAGGCCGGGACAGTGGGGTTCAGATTGTCTTCACGCTGCTTTTCTTGTAGAGCAGAGGTTACATGCTGGTGGCGATCACCCGTTAGGACCTGGACACCTGGCCTCACTCAGCACCCACCCCTGAAGCATGGATGTCACTCCAAGAGAAGTGGGTCTCTGTCCTTCCCGTTGGCTCCCGCGCATGGGTTTGGAGAAGGTTTTCCTCGCAGTAGAGGCACTGTCTATGATCACAGCACTCTGAAATTCTCACTCACAGGTCTGGCTACTTTTCAAGGAGACTCTGTGGCAAGAACAAATGCCAGGGTGCTCTCCGCAAAGTTGAGTGGTGAATGTTGG
>NW_007063216.1:0-1453 GCF_000164805.1 Carlito syrichta | reverse complement strand
TAAATGAACATTAGTGCATTAAACAAAGATATGTTTGTGTCTGGCAAGTTTGGAAGACACATCACAGAACTGTGGGTATATTTCAGAAACAAAGATTTGGAAGTTTCAGTTGAGTGACAGTGTGAGGTGATGGCTACAGACAGTAAGTATTGTATTCAGCAGTTGTATTAATGAGATTATAGACGATAGAAAAAGAGATTTAATAGTTTCCCTAAATTATGTCTTGTTGAAACTACAGTTAAAGTATTAACCAATGACGTTCAGCTCATTTATTTTAATGAGTAGAATTCCTAAAGAAGTGCATTTTAAAAGTGACATTGGGAAACTCAAGAATATTCAAAGAGCAGTTATTTGGATGGTAGTGTCTATAAACTCTTTTTATTGAAGGAAACTGAGGACATCAATTGCCTGGAAGCAAATGGAGATTTGGCCCTGAATAGTGTTTAAAAACATGAGGTAACATTTTGTGAATAATTTATGAGACCCCATCTTGTCAATTTATATAGCACAATGTTTGCTAAGCTTACATATTAGGTCAGAACTTGTAATTTAATATTAAATGATGTTGTTATAGTCCAAGGCAAAAACTAGAATCCTTTGGAAATAAAAGGAAAGCAGAAGTTTTACTTGATGTGCAGAGAACACTTCTTAATTATTACTAGACTTTGAATAGAATAGAGCTCCTGCAGATATCCTTGGTAGGAGGATTCCTTTGTTTTTCATTAAAGAAAAGTTTTAATTTTTAAAACAGGTTTTATGGCTCATCATTTAATCAATTATTGATTATTTTCTTTACATTTTAGAACATTGTATAAGGTGTCCTTCACTTTGTTTTCTTTCCATGTAAGAAAGGAATGCCAAGTATTTCAAAAGATTAGAAACTTACTGAAGTACAAATATAATTACCAAAAATTCCATGAGAAATTAGAATTCACCCCTGAATTTCATGCCATTTTATCTGTAAATTCAGGTAATAACTACCCTGTTTGAAACAGTTCTAGGCCTTTGAAAACCATTTATCTCATCTCTGTGCTCTGGTTTTATGACCCTGGGCATATTTTTTTCATTTTGCTATCAAACAAAATTTTATTCTGATGAATATTCTGTGATACTATATATATCATAGTTGTTAAAGAGTGCAAGTATATATTGTTGAAAATAAGTTACTACTGTTGATATTTTATATTTTTACTTATTAATATACATAATAGTATATATTCTATTTTTACTTGATTACAGGCATAACAGAATAATAGATCCTTTAGCACGTTGTTCTTTGTATGTATCAGAACAGTATCATGCCATGAAATGAAAATAGGCACTGAGTGGTGTGGGTTTCCCTGGAATTCTACAGTGGAATACATTGCAAGTGGTTAGGCCAGGAGATGAGGGGTGGTAATACTATGTGGCTAACCTGATTTGTAGCAGCTGGTGTAGTTTACTCAGGAAATCT
>NW_007063215.1:0-1348 GCF_000164805.1 Carlito syrichta | reverse complement strand
TCAAACTGTTGGTCCAGCAATTATTGTAATAATTGGATAAAAGCTACTATTCTTAATTTGCCATTTTTTTCTTAAAGTTTTGACAATTTTTGTTTATATACTACATAAATGTTTTATTTTTCTTTTTAAACATTCATTGAATAAAGTCTACTTATAACTATTTGTCTTATTATTGGCTTTATATTCCTTGTGCTTTTTCTATACTCCTATTGTCAACATCTCCCACCTGCTGTCAAATAATTATAACAATACATGACACTTGTTTATTTGTTATCTCACTTTTAAGTTTAGTACTTTATGCACCCCCAGTCACTCCATTAACCCCTACACATATACCAAAATACAAGTTTCTTAAGAGAAAAATCTTGTCTGTTTATTCATTACTATACACTGGGTATGTAGAAGACTGCCTAATCACAGTATTCAATAATTATGCATTAGCTGATTGGTTTTGAGTATAATAAAAAGGTCTTTTATGTTTTTAAATCAAGTTATAATTAAAATCATTGAATAATAATATTGTTGAAATGCAAGTAACTTTAGAGATGTATTCTGGCCCTGCATTTTATAAATGATAACTTGACTTGTAAATAGTTACTTACATCTGCAAGTTGGCAGACTTATAAATATGACCTGATTAAAAATAAAGAAGCAAAGGCAACTTTTAGCAAGTCTATGTAGATACAGCTAAATACTACTGTAAATTTGTGTTCAGTAAGACATTTCCAGGCATCACTATGATAAAAGACAACAAGACCCAATGGTATTTCACTGCCAATTGAAAGGTAGATGATGCTAATTGATTACAACTTTATTTCTCATGGAAACTAGACATGATCTTTCAATTATTTTTTAAGTAACATTTCGGGTAGTTATTGCTAAAACCGAGTAATTAAACAATTGAGATAAAATCTAGTTGCCATTAACTCAGCACAATTTCTCAGCTTGATCAATTTCCATGTCCCATTAATACCAAAAACTTAAGATTTATGCTGCTGTAGGAAAAGAACGAAAAATGTGAATTTTTAAAAAAATTAATATTAATTATTCAGTATGCACTTACTCTAAGTCAGAGGTCCTCAAACTTTTAAAACAGCGGGCCAGTACACTGTCCCTCAGACCGTTGGAGGGGCAAACTATAGTTAAAAAAAAGGAATTTGTTCATAGTTTTTTTTTTTAAACTATAGTCTGTACTCTTCAGCCAAGACAGGACACAGGGAAACAGCAGGCCCAGACTGCACTGGGTGGACAACACCACATGCACTTGGGAGAGGATGTGGCATTGGAGGGTGATGTGGAATGTCCCTTGATGGTTTAGGGCGTGGCCGAGGCAAGGGTCAGCGGGGAG
>NW_007063214.1:0-2462 GCF_000164805.1 Carlito syrichta | reverse complement strand
TCAGAATGGAGTGGAATGGAATGGACTGGAATGGAGAATATCTGACTGGAATCGAGTGGAATTGAATGGAATGGAATGGAATGGAGAGGAATGGAATGGATTGAATAGAATGGAATGGAATAGAATGGATAGTAACAGAATGGAAAGGAATGAAATGAAATTGAAAGGAATGGAATGGAGAGTAACTGAATGGAATGGAGTGGAGTGTAACGGAATGGAATGAAGAGTAATGGAATGGAATTGAATGGAGTGGAAGGTAACGGAATGGAATGGAATGGAATGGAGTTTAACGGAATGCAATGGAATGGAATGGAATGGAGAGTAATGGAATCGAATGGAATGGAATGGAGAGTAACGAAATGGAATGGAACAGAATTGAAAGTAACGGAATGGAATAGAATGGATTGGAATGGAATGGAATGGAATGCAGAGTAACGGAATGGAATGGAATAGAATGGACATTAATGGATTTGAATGTAATGGCATGGAAAGGAATTGAGAGTAATGGAATGGAATGGAATGGAATGGAATGAAGAGTCACGGAATGGAATGGAATTGAATGGAGAGTAACGGAATGGAATGGAGAGTAACAGAATGGAATGAAAAGGAATGGGATGGTGAATAACGGAATGAAATGGAATGGAAGGGAATGGAATGCAAGGGAATGGAATGGAATGGTGAGGAATGGAATGGATTCGAATGGAATGGAGTGGAGAGTAATGGAATGGAATGGAATGGAGAATAATGGCAAGGAATGGAATGGAATGGAATGGAATGGAGAGTAACGGATTGGAATGGAATGGAATGGAGAGTAACAGATTGGAATAGAATGGAATGGAATGGAGTGTAACAGAATGGAATAGAATGAAATGGAATGGAGAGTAATGGAATCGAATGGAATGGAGAGTAACGGAATGGAATGGAACGGCATGGAAGGGAATGGAATGGAATGGAGATTAATGGAATGGAATAGAGAGTAACAGAATGGAATGGAATGGAATGGAATGGAGAGTAACGGAATTGAATGGACTGGAATGAAATTCAATGGAGAATAATGGAATGGAATGGAATGGAACCAATTGGAATGGAATGGAGAGTAATAAAATGGAATGAAATGGAATGGAGTGAATGGAAAAGAGAATAACAGAATGGAATGGAAATCAATTGAGTGTAAAGGAATGGAGTAGAAGGGAATGGAATAGAATGGAGAGCAGCTGAATGCAATTGAATGAAATGGAGTGGAATGGAAAGACGAATAACGGAATAGAATGGAGAGTAATGGAATGGAATGGAATGGAGTGTAATGGAATTTAATGGAATGGAATGGAGCGTAACGGAATGTAATGTAATGGAGAGTAACAGAAAGCAATGGAATGGAATGGAATGGATTGGAGTGGAATGGAATTGAGAGTAAAGGTATGGAATGGAATGGAGAGTAATGGAATGGAATGGAAAGGAATGGAATGCAGAGTAACGGAATGGAATGGAATAGAATGGAGAGTAACGGAAAGAAATGTAATGAGATTGAAATGAATGGAATGGAATGGAATGGAAAGGAATGGAATGGAATGGAGTGTCACAGAATGAAAAGGAATGGAATGGAATGGAATGGAGAGTAACGGAATGGAATGGAATGGAAAGGAATGGAATGGAATGGAAATGAATGGAATGGAATACAATGGGCAGTAACGAAATGGAATAGAACGGCATGGAAGGGAATGGAATGGAATGGAGATTAATGGAATGGAATGGAGAGTAACAGATTGGAATGGAATGGAATGGAATGGAGAGTAAGGGAATTGAATGGACTGGAATGGAATTCTATGGAGAGTAACGGAATGGAATGGAATGGAATGGAGAGTTATGGAATGGAATGGAGATAGAATGTAATGGAGTGGAAGGGAATGAAGAGTAACGGAATGTAATGTCATGTAATATAATAGAATGGAATGGAGAGTAACGGATTGGATTGGAAGGGAGAGTAGCAGAATGGAATGGATCTGAAAGGAGTGGAATGGAGTGTAAAGGAATGGAATGCCATGTAAAGGAATGGAATGCAATGGAATAGAATGGCCAGTAACGGAATTGAATGGAATGGCATGGAATGGAATGTACAGTAATGGAATGGAGTGGAATGGAATGGAAAGGAGAGTAACGGTAAGGAATGGAATTGAAGGGAATGGAATGGAGAATCATGGAATGGAATGGAATGGAGAGTAACGGATTGGAATGTAATGGAAAGGAATAGATTGGAATGGAATGGAGAGTAATGGAATGGACTGGACTGGAATGGAAAAGAATGGAATGGAATGGTGTAGAATTGCCAGTAACGAATTGAAATGGATGGAATGGAAGGAGAGTAACGGAATGGAATGGAATGGAAAGGAATGGAGAATAGTGCAATGGAATGAAATGAATTGGAATAGAGAGTAACGGATTGGCATGGAATGGAATAGAATGGA